>NC_142798.1:48161847-48376847 GCF_049724085.1 Artemia sp. Qi Xiang Cuo | reverse complement strand
CTTAGTTCCAAAAATATGCAGAATTTAGGATGTAGAATATCCTAATGTGTTTATTTTTAAATTGTTTTTTTTTCAATTCTATCGTGTTTTTGGGGATGGAGCTGTCAAAGCAGGAAAAAAAAGGTTAAAGAATGAAAATATGAAATTAGATACAACTGCAGAATTTCCCAATGTGCACAAAGATATTAAGCTGGGAATAAGAAGTACAAGTTATTACTTCCCGTGGACACGACCAGGCATTATCCACAGAAGTCAGAGAGTGTTCTTTGCCGACTGAGTCTGAACTTATTTTAATTGATTTAATGTCTTATATTTCTATCAGCCGTTTGTCTTAATAAAATGAAGTGGTGTTATCAGCCATTTTGGGGCACCAAGGTACGATTTTTCCTTATGGATTGAAATTATTAAAGATAAGTTGTTATTGTTCAAAATTCAGGGATAGACATACGATTTAAAATGATCAAAAAACTATATATTAGGCTTCGCAGTTGCAGAAGAATTAATGCCACACGGTTACGTATTCGTTCCTGAAAAGTAACGTAAAGGTACTACGAACTGGAAAATCTTCTGATGCACACCAAGTGCATCACAAGACAATATACTAATCGAGACAATATCCAATACGTTTTTTGTGAATAGGTCTTGATGACTTTTTTATACTTAATTTACTAACTATTGCTTGCTTATTTGGAATAAGGAACTCTGTTAATTTTATATTTGTTTGGTTTTGACTTATGGTTTGACTCCATGTTACTTAACCTAAATTAGAAAAAAAAATTCTTAAAGGTACTTCAGACGCAAAAATGTCCTTATATACTCTTAGTGGACAGTTTCTTAATCGGAAGGGGTGAAGTGGTATCATGTACTGTAGTCGTCAGCTGATGTGGACATGTTCTCAATCGCAAGGGGTAAAATGGTATCATGTACTACATTATGGACTCCCATCTCCCATTTTTCTTAGAAAGTCAGGCAATGAATTTACCGACTGGCACCTTAATTTTATCAATTGATTTGAGTGATTCACCCAAAATTCATGCATTTCAAACACTACAGTTGACACACATGCTGAAGTCTTGACATCTTTACTAATAAATACAGCTAATCATGCTATCCCCAGGACAACACCTAAGAAAATATTCCCTAAACATATTCCTAAACCATGGTGGACAAATGAGTGCCTAAATAAATGGAGAATAAAAAAGGCAGCTAGGACAGAATTCATAAAAAAAAACCATCACCTACTACATATTTTAAAAAATGACAAGCAGAATCTAATCTAAAAAGGATTAAAATAGATGCTAAATATAAATACGGAAATAATTTTGCAAATAATCTCTCCAGAGAAACACATGAGCCAATTATACATAAAGTCATAAGCCACATTTGTGGGAAAAAGACTTCCCCCAACCCACTCCTGTATGAGCTTATATATACTAATACCCATTATGACAATGATAATAAAAAAGCTAAGCTATTTGCAACTCTTTTTGTTAATAAGCTAACATCAAATAATCAAAGCAAAATGTCCCCAATTCCTATGAACCCAAGTTACCAACCACGCCCAGGATCTGATTATATAACTAGTCGATTTTCAATCCAGGAAATGAATAATGCAGGACATCATATTAGGACCAAAACTAGCGGCAGCTATGACAATATACACCCTACATGGATAAAGAATCTCACCCCTTCATACAAACAAGAACTACTAAATTGTTATAATCACGCTTGGGCATCTTCTATGTTCCCTAATATATGGAAATGTTCGTCCCTCCTACCAATCCTAAAGAAAAATAAACCCTGAGTCCTATAGGCCCATAATGATTACTCCTGTGATGGGGAAAATAATGGAGAGAATGATCTATCACAGACTCCTCTGGTTTGTTGAAAAAAATAATATGATCCCTCACACTCAAACTGGATTCAGGAAACACCACTCCTCAACAGATGCTTTCATTTTGCTAACAAATGCAATCAATGAATATTTCTAAAAAAATAATGTCCTAGTTGCAGCTTTCCTAGATTTTGAAGGGGCATATGACAATTTGAACCACCAAATCCTTTTATACAAACTTGCAAATCTTGGAGTACCCCCTAAGCTAGTATCTTTTATTAAATCCTTCATAGAAGAGCGAAGTTTCATAATTTGTGTTGGTTCAGCCACTTCACCCCAAAACACAACAACCAAAGGTCTGCCCCTGGGAGCAGTTCTCAGTTACCTCCTGTTCGCCCTACATATCTTGGACATGAACTCACCCCTCACAAATCTACACTATACTGAAGATTTGATGCTATGGTCATCTGTCAACAATTTTGAAATAGCACAGTCAAATTAGCAAAAGTCACTTTTCCAATTTGAAAAATTCTCTCAACATTCAGATTTACCCATTGCACCTACCAAGTCAAAAATAATCCAATTTCACCGAGTGTGAAACCATGTTAATGCAAAACTAACTCTAAATAAAACAACTATTCCAGAAGATAATCATATTAATTACCTAGGTCTCATGCTTAACCAAAAACTTAATTTCCACCTACACATTTCAAACACAATAAAAAAATGCTATAGAAAAACAAATATACTAAAAAGACTTCTTTCCACACCCTGGGGCTATAAGGAGAAAACCTTACTCCAGTTTTATAAATCAAATATAAGACCCCATATTGACTATGGGCTCATCGTCTATGGTGCATGTGCAAAGACCCAGATGCAAAAAAATGAAACAACACAAAATGATATAATACGTCTCATATTTGGTCTTAGGAAACCCACAAGCACCAAGTTTCTGCTTATGGAGAGTGGCTTAACAACAATAAGGGAGAGACCTAGCTTTCTCTTGACAAAACATCTTACAAAAATTGAATCAAATAGCTCACACACACTACATAATTGGTTGAGAAATCCTGCCATGTATAGAGGCATTGCAGATGAGTATGCCAATATTCAGAAGAAGTTCCCCATACCAGCAAAGTCTATTGCACCCACTTTCCCGCAATCCCCTCCATGGAATTGGTCAAGTCCCATATTAAATACTGACTTCTCAAAGTGGAATAAAGATTTAACCCCCATTGCTTTTGTCCAGAAAAAATTTGTAGAACTTAATACAATTACCTATAAAAATCACTTCCAAATATTTGTTGATGGGTCAAAAATGAATGAGAAGGTTGCAAGTGGTGCTTTCCTTTCTCACCTGAAAATTGCAATGGGCAAGAGATTATATAATATTTTATCTATATTGTCTGCTGACTTAAATGCCATAATCATGGCATTAGAACACTTTAAGGAAAACCAACCATTGATTGCAAATTCAAATAATATTATCATATATTCCGACTCTCTATCAAGCCTTGAGTTGCTGGCCTCAGCTCCTCAGTATAAGTTGGACATTGACACTTATCATTGTCTCAGTATTATAGATAATCCTGCTTCAAGTAGCATAAAAACTGATTTTCAGTATATTCCTAGCCACTCTGGCATAAGTGGTAATCATCAGGTTGATGAAATAGCAAAAAATGCTATAAATATTGACCAGCCAAGTGGGAGACCAATCCCAATTAGAGATATTTACCGATGCAGGCTATCAGATATTAATTTTAATAAGATTAATCCTATCCTTTCCCCCTTTCCAAATAAGTATCTTTCTAAAATTTATCATAGAATTCGTTCTGGAACAAATGGACTAAATTTCCTTGCATTCTCATATAATTTTTCTAATTCAAGTGGTTCAACTCCCCTGTCCCCTTTTTGCAGGCATTGTAATATGAATAATGAAACAATTGACCATTGCCTATTTGAATGTAATATGCTGACGTCTGCACAATATACCTTGCTTTGTAAACCGTTAAAATGCTTCAAATACCACAAAATCTCACTATCAGCAAAGAGCCTAGCCAGCTATACCTGCACAAAGAGCACAGAAATCGATATCTATTATCTTATATTTGAACTCCTTTAGTCGAAAGATATACTGAAAGATATCTGAGAATATCTAATAAATAAGAGACAACCAAGCCAGTAGCTCTGTTGCCCACAGAGTGAAGCAAAAAGAAAAGGGCTAAATAGTATCAACTGAATAGCCCGCCTTCTGTGAATTAGAAGAAGAAGAAGAGTGATATTGCATTAAAATTACTTTATGAACCTGCTGAAACTTTATCTCATACATCCAAATATATCAACACTAAAGCAAATTGGTCTATTTTCCAAAATAAGCTAAATGATGAAATTACAAGTTTCACCCAAAGTTCATGCATTTCTAAGACAACAGTTGACACACATGCTGAAGCATTGACTTTTTTACTAATAAATACAGCTAATCATGCTATCCTCAGGACAACACCTAAGAAAACATTCCCTAAACAAATTCCTAAAGCATGGTGGACAAATGAGTGCCTAAATAATTGGAGGATAAAAAAGGCAGCTAGGACAGAATTCATAAAAAAACCAACACCTACTACATATTTAAAAAAATTACAAGCAGAATCTAATCTAAAAAGGACTATAATAGATGCTAAATATAAATACTGGAATAATTTTGCAAATAATCTCTCCTGAGAAACAAATGAGCCAATTATACATAAAGTCATAAGCCACATATGTGGGAAAAAGACTTCTCCCAACCCACTCCTGTATGAGCTTATACATAATAATACCCATTATGACAATGATAATGAAAAGGCTAACCTATTTGCAACTCTTTTTGTTAATAAGCTAACATCAAATAATCAAAGCAAGCTGTCCACAATACCTATGAACCCTAGTTACCAACCACGCCCAGGATCCGAGTACATAACTAATCCATTTTCAATCCAGGAATTGAATAATGCAATACATCATATTAGGTCCAAAACTAGCAGTAGCTATGACAATATACACCATACATGGATAAAGAATCTCACACCTTCATATAAACAAGAACTGCTAATTTGTTATAATCACGCTTGGGCATCGTCTATGTTCCCCAATATATGGAAATGTTCGTCCATCCTACCAATCATAAAGAAAAATAAACCAAAAGATAACCCTGATTCTTATAGGCCCATAATGATTACACCTGTGATGGGAAAAATAATGGAGAAAATGATTTATCACAGACTCCTCTGGTTTGTTGAGAAAAATAACATGATCCCACACACTCAAACTGGATTCAGGAAATACCACTCCTCAACAGATGCTTTCATTTTGCTAACAAATGCAATAAATGAATCTTTCTCAAAAAATAATATCCTAGTGGCAGCTTTCCTAGATTTTGAAGGAGCTTATGACAATGTGAACCACCAAATCCTTTTAAATAAAATTGCAAACCTTGGAGTACCTCCTAAGCTAGTATCCTTTATTAAATCCTTCATAGAAGTGCGAAGTTTCATTGTTTGTGTTGGTTCAGCCTCTTCACCCCAAAAGACAATATCCAAAGGCCTACCTCAGGGAGCAGTCCTCAGTTGCTTCCTTTTTGCCCTATATCTGTGGGACATGAACCTACCCCACGCGAATCTACAATATGCTGATGATCTGGTGCTATGGTCATCTGGCAACACCTTTCAGATAGCACAGTCAAATCTGCAAAAGTCACTTTTCCAGTTTGAAAAATTCTCTCAACATTCAGATTTACCAATTGCACCCACCAAGTCAAAAATAATCCAATTTCACCGGAAGCGAAACCATGTTAATGCAAAACTAACTCTAAATAAAACAACTATTCCAGAAGATAATAATATTAATTACCTAGGTCTCATGCTTGACCAAAAACTTAATTTTCACCTCCGCATTTCAAACACAATAAAAAAATGTTATAGAAAAGCAAATATACTAAAAAGACTTCTTTCCATACCCTGGGGTTGCAAGGAGAAAAACTTATTCCAGTTTTTTAAATCACATATAAGACCCCATATTGACTATGGGCTCATTGTCTATGGTGCTTGTGCAAAGACCCAGATGCAAAAAATTGAAACAACACAAAATGATATAATACGTCTCATATTTGGTCTTAGGAAACCCACAAGCACCAAGTTTCTGCTTATGGAGAGTGGATTAACAACAATAAGGGAGAGACGTAGCTTTCTCTTGATAAAACATCTTACAAAAATTAAATCAAATAGCTCACACACATTACATAATTGGTTAAGAAATCCAGCCATGTATAGAGGCATTGCAGATGAGTATGCCAATATTCAGAAGAAGTTCCCTGTACCAGCAGAGTCTATTGCACTTACTTTCCCCCAATCCCCCCCATGGAATTGGTCAATTCCCATAATAAATACTGAATTTTCAAATTGGAATAAAGATTTAACCCCAATTGCTTTTGTCCAGAAAAAATTTGCAGAACTTAATACAATTACCTATAAAAATCACTTCCAAATATTTGTTGATGGGTCAAAAATGACTGAGAAGGTTGCAAGTGGTATTTTCCTTCCTCACCTGAAAATTGCAATGGGCGAGAGATTATTTAATAATTTATCTATAATGTCTGCTGAGTTAAATGCCATAATCATGGCATTAGAACACCTTAAGCAAAACCAACCTTTGATTGAAAATTCGAATAATATTATCATCTATTCAAACTCTTTATCAAGCCTTGAGTTGCTGGCCTCAGCTCCTCAATATAAGTTGGACATTGACACTTATCATTGTCTCAGTACTATTGATAATCTTGCTTCAAGTGGCATAAAAACTTACTTTCAGTACATTCCTAGCCACTCTGGCATAAGTGACCAGCCAAATACAGAGCACACAGAGCATAGAGCACACAGAGCACACAAAAACCTGCACACAGAGCATAGAAATCGACATCTATCATCTTATATTTGAACTCCTAGAGTCAAAAGATCTGCTGAAAGATATCTGAATATATCTAATAAATATGAGGCAATCAAGCCAGTAGCTCTGTAGCCCACAGAGTGAAGCAAAAGGAAAAGGGCTAAATAGTTTTACTGAAAAGCCCGCCTGCTGTTAAATAGAAGAAGAAGAAGACTTTATATATTGTGTTTTGCCGACCGAGTACGATTTTCTCAAATAAATTTTCTTCTATTGATTATGTCGTATATTTCTATCGGCTCTTTGCCCCAATAAAAAAAAATTAGCCAGTAAAATAGTGCCGCTTCGCACCATTATTTTATTAACTCAAATTTTCCATCCAACTGGCTAAAAAAGGTTTGGAGAGGGGCGTCCTTACGTTCCTGCCGAAACCAATAATACATGATACCAGTTCACTCCTTACAATTGAGAACCCGTCCACAATTTTTACATCAGAAGGTTTTTCTATCTGAAGTACCTTTAAAGGACATTTTTTTCCAATTTCATTTAAGTAATATGAAGTCAAACCTTAAGACAAAACAAAATGAATTTTAAATTTATAGAGTTCCTTGTTCCTAATAAGCAAGCAATAGTTTAAGTAAAGAAAGTAGTATCAAAAAGTTATCAAGTCCTGTTCACAAAAAGTTACTGACTATCGTACAATAAGCATGCATCAAAACGCTACTGAGTGTGTAGCACCTTTACGTTACTTTTCAGGAGCGAATACGCAACTTTTCAGCATTATGTTATCAAATAATTCCTTTTCTTTAAAAATCCAGCACAAAATCCTATACTGTCACTGGCATTTGGGCTACTTAAATTCGTCAGATTATGCAACTAGTTATTCTAGTCCAAATGAAAAATACAGCAAAAATCCAATAGCTTATTCAGGAAAAAACAAGAATGCAGAGAATTAAATTATTCCCAATTTTAGAAATCTGTCTTGTTTACAAAAATGTAAACTTTTATCTCATAGGTTGATCATTTTTGTATGCCAAATCATAGATAATTTAGCTTAACTAATGTGTAAAAATAATATCAGTGTCAAAATTACTTTCAAGTTTCGGCAAAATATTTTAAAGTTCCAAAATTTTCCAAGGAGGACGATGAACTTCATGTTAAAATTTTCATTCAAAAGTACTTAGAGTAACGATGGATATTCTTGTTAATTCGTCCATAAATGACATTATAGAGTAGTTGTTTGTGAATGAGTTCTTAAGATTGTCCATAGTTGGGCCCCTGGCTCAGATTATATTATACATGTTTCTTCCTCGTAATTTTATTATTTCGTCTTTGAACTTATTGCTGAGCCCTGTCCGTAATTGTTTGCTAAGTATCCTTTTCATTTCACCTTAAACCCATTTAAAAATTTTCCCGCTGAATATATTTTTTGTCTTTCAAGACTTGCTAATTATTTTCTTATCTGAAAATCCACAACTGTGAATGAGTCACCTGGTTGACTAGACAGCAGGTTTTTCCCGTTTGATGTTATTTTGTCAGAAAGCTGGATACTCTTTTGTTAGATTGGCTGGGTCTTATTTTGAAAATGAACTGGTGTCTCCAATTGGCTAGAACACTATAAGGTACACAACTCTTGTAAATACGAGAAGAATTATGTAGACTTATGTTTCAGTTCATTATTATATTCGCAAGAAGACAATTGAAAGCCTTTTACAGTTTGCTGGGCCTATATTTATCTCCTAGCCTAGGTTTTCAGGTTTTGGAAGGTTTCGATACAGACTTTTTTCTTACGACAATTTTTCTCCTATTTTGATGAGGTTATCATACGACATAAGATAACACCAGTATTTTTGAGCATAGACAAATGTTTGACAATGAGCATAGCACCGAATGTGGCGGCCTGAAGTAGCGATTGATTAGAAATGTCATGAGAGGATTCCAAAGGAGAGGTCTCTTCTTCTCCGGGATGGTTTTCCCCATGTTATAATGATATAACCAGCCTCAGTACCTGACAGCCTCAGTACCTCATTCCCTCCGATGTTTTACGCAACTTGTTTTAATAGTGATTTTCCATTGATTAGGCTGATTAATGGTATTGGTTTATATTGGATCCGTAAGGATATGAAATTGCTTTTGACATATGGATTATATTTAGTTAGCTAATCTTTGATTATGGTAAATTGTTATACGTTATGGAATAGTAACGTACAATTTCTGTAGTTATGACATCTTATATAACTTTTATTTAACAACGTCGGCAGAAACGGTCTGAAGTGGCGATTGAGTAGAAACATCATGAGATAATTCCAAATGCGGGGTCTCTTCTTCTCCGGGATGCTTTTCCCTACTTTATAAAGACATAATCATTTTAAACATAATTGGTTGTTTTACTTGAGGAGTGGAGTGGATCGAAAGCATCAATACCACATTCCTTCCTATGTTTTTTGCAATTTGTTTCAATAGTGGTTTTCTATTGATTAGGCTGGTTAATAGTGTTGGTTTATGTTGGGCCCATAAGGTTTTGGAGTTGCTTCTGACATATGGATTGTTTTCAGTTAACTAATCCTCGATCATGATAAGGTGGCATACGTTTAAGAATAGTAATGTAAAACCTCTACAATTGTGACATCTTATGTTATATAATATTATACATAGGATAGATAGTTATTCAAAATCGTCGCCAAAAACAGCCTTATCTGAGCTCTAGAAGAAGTAGATTATATGGGAAAAATTTTTTGAAGTCCATTCAGTTTAATTCCTTAAAGGTAATTTGTAAAATTGTTTGAAGCCGTATTTAGCTTGTCATCTATGATTTTGGCTAGGCTGTAATGGCCACTCAACCCCCATTAGGCCTCGACTTCGCTCCCTGAGGAATATTGCACTTGGAGGAATCTCATAGGCTAACGATGGTGCTTGTATCTAATAGGGCAAACTTTTCCTTTTATTGATTAGTTTACTAAGAGAGAAAGTACCACTTGAAATTATTTTTTTTATATTTCTTCTGAATTGCCTATATTAAAAACTATCCTTGAAAATACATCTCAGCCTCCCCTATAAGGCTTTAGAGCTTAGGCATGGGATACCACCAGATGGCTAATTTGACAGTGTATATATACAAATCTTTGAATTAGCCAACCTACCAACCAGTATTTTAAGCCTTGGAGTCCAGCTGCACATAAGAAAACATAGCCTAGCCTATTAAGAAAACAATTCTTGCTCCATAATATGCAGAATAATCCTAGTTAACACATTTTGCAGAGAGAGAGCCTTTATCTTCACTTCTTTCCTTGGTTTTTTTCAGTTTCTCTAAGAAATTGATGAATTTCTTATAACCTATATATTCACAGAATATATGCCCCCACCCCCCGAATGTGCAAATATATACCTAGAATTGCATCCTCAATTTAAATATAACATCCGTTTGCATCACAAATGAACATTACTCCCATATTAGCCATGTGGTGGATGTTCCTCAGGCATATTGGCTAGTCTTAGGCTATAGCCTATTCAAAAGTTTGCAGATTTTGTGAGTTTACATAGTTTATTGGGTAATTTTTTGCAGTTCATATTATTGACTTACAAATAGCCTAAAGCAAACATACCACATGATGCCTTTTTGGTAAAATTCTACTTTTGGTAGCAAGTTTTTTGTTATTCATATTATTGACTTATGAATAAAGTTGACATACCACTCAATGCCTTTTTTTATGCTCTTTCCAAATATAATAATCATTTTTGTTGGAAATGAATCTTACCCCAACCCCTATATATATATATATATATATATATATATATATATATATATCAATTCAGGGTATATATTTGCACATTAGGGGGGGGGAAGCTTAAACTTACATACAGAACATTGGGAAGGCCAAATGAATCAAAAAGAGTTGCAAGAATATGTTGGTGGATGTTCAATTTTGCAGTAATGATGGATGTATATGTAGTTGCAATTCTACAAGAAATATGGCTTCTCAGAAGTTGCCATGTATGAGAGAGAGTTAAACTAATGGGGATGCCAAGATAGGTGATACTTTCAACTGGCTGAACAATAGAGACCAAGAGTCACAGATGGGACTGGGCTGCCTTTCATGGGCGCCCATAAGCTGAATTCCAGGGGGGGGGCAAACTTCGTCTAATTGCTACTTTTAATGCTATATAATAGAAATCTCAGAACAGAAATATAAAAATAAGGCAGCACCATTCAGCCAGGGGGGGCAAGAGCCCCCCCTGCCCCCCCATATGGGCGCCCATGCTGCCTTTGCACCAGATGAAAACATGGAGCTCAAAATCCCCTGTGTTAAAATTAGGACCAAGGTTTAGGTATTCATCTTGCAGGTTTTTTACAATTTTAGAAATTTACTCAGTAGTTTGGCTGATATTAAGGATAGCATCAGCATATGATGCAAAAGAAACATTGATACCATTGGAAATGCAGGAAGATAGACATTTTCTTGGGGATCAGCAACATAGTTATTAAATAGAATAGGAGAAAAAATTATGCCTTGGTGTCTTCTTCTTCAGACAGGTACTCTTCTAGCCCAGAGAATAGGCTCCTTAGATTTTGAAAAAGGAATCTTGTGATGGATTTGAAGGCAAGAATACATGTCTTAAAAAGCCTTAATGGCACAACAATTTACACCCCTTTTAGGAGCAATCAGCAAGAAAGAACATTGCCACTTGGACAAGGGATTCAAAGGCTCAACCTACATCAAGTCCTCCAAGAAATAAGGAAAACTTGAAGCATCCAATTCAATGAGCAAGTTATCTGCAGCAGAAAGTGCCTCAGGACAACTAACTCCATGCTGGAAGCTAAACTAATGAGGTAGAGCATAACACTTCATCTCAAACTTACCTATAACAACTAATTTGAATATTTTGCATTTAAAATGGAATTGCTGGATTGGTAATAGGCTAAAACAAAGTGCATGGAGCAGTAGTTTTACCCTTCATGGGAATAGGCATGACATCACCAGTACAGAGTGAAATGGAGAAAATGCCTAGGATAAGGATCATCTGTGTGAACAATGTTGATGCTGCACAAGGGTGGGGACTCCATGTTTGATATTCAAACAGCAAACCCCATCAATACTGAAAGACAACTTTGGCTTCTTCTTCTTAATTGCTGATTCAACTATAGGTACCATAACATCAAATGGACACTGATGCCTGTTTAAAACTCTTCAAGATCAGACTCAAGCAAGGGATCTGGTGAAGAGAACTTAGCTGTATAAAAATGTTTACCCTGAGTGAGGTTGTTGCCTGAGGAGTTGCCTTTAGTTAGAAATAGAGGTTTTGGGCTAATTTACTTATATAGATGTCAATATAAACAAGCAAGATACATTAGTTTATTCAAGTGACTTAAAGGTTACAATAGATTCAAATGATAATAATAGATTACAATAAGTTTCAAAGATAACAAGATACATCTTAAGCATCTAAAACTATACTGATAATAATGATCCTTCCCCATTTTCCATTACATACTGAAAAAAAGATACTGATTGCTCACCAAAACACTTTTTTTCACAATTTCTTTGAGACAGGAAGAGTTTCAAAGCTTGAAAAAACTGCTTCTTCAGTTTCTGCTAGGAATGCTTGCTCGTTTTTTCTAGGAACTTCCATGACTTTTTCATCAATTTTGAGCTTGACTTCTAGGGTGATTTTTGACTTTTGGTTTCCCCCCTTTTTTCTTTAAAAATGTATTGAATGTTATGGGAACATTTCCTATCTCATTACATATCTCTGTTTCCAAATGTCCTCATTATCTTAAAAGAGTATTGTTGCAAAATTTAAGAAACAATATTTTCTTTGATTATTCTTACCTTCATTTTCACTGTAGTCCCATCATATGCAATCTCTTGACGCTCTATTGCACAGCAGCATAAGTGTGAGTATCATCAAAACTATAAAATTTTGGTACATGAATTCAACAGTATCTGCAAAATGGAGGGATACAGTTTCAGAACCAATTAAAGTCCACAAAACCAGGAAATCTATTGTGAAGCACACAACCACCACCATTAAATGTGCTTATGGTATTGTTGTTCAAAATTGGAGGTGATACTCCAGGAAATCACTTGCTTATATTTATTGCTCAGTTTGCCAACTTCACTTTATTTACCTCACTGGTGCAGCTCATCTGCTTGCCAAAAGTGACATAGACAAAATTAATAAGTGCTATTTTAGATATGCAAAGTTTCTGTTGTTTATTCCCAAGTGGCACCGAAATTCCCATCTTAAAAAATTTGGAATTATGAATCCTGTCAAAGAATGGTCGAGAATCTGTGAGAAGTCTGGGATAAAAGTGATACTGAATAGACAACGTTTTCCTCCAATAATAACTTGTGTTTTTTTTATTGGTGTATTTAGATTTTTCCTTTTATTTTTCCTTGCTCCACTATAATTTTTTTTAGATGGTGGGTAAGTAATTCATTATTATTATTATTATTATATACTTTGGTTTTATCCCCACACGTTTTTATTCACTCCCACTATCTACACCCTAAATATGCTGCATATTTGATAAACATTAACCCTATGGATACACACTACATGTACCAAATATCAATTGCTTTTATCTTTGTTTAAGTTTATCAATTGATAAGGGAGCTTGGTTGGCTTTGATAAGATGTAAGTATAAAGTAAGTATGACGGCACTAGACCCTTAAGGTCCAAACCGGCGATGCTGATCTTCTTTTCGTGGCTCTTCAGCCAGGAAGTGCAATGGGGGGGGCCATCCAACCTGTTCTTTCGCACAATCTTCCTGCTTACCTTCCCCAGATTTCTCCAGGCACCCATTTAGAGCTGGGTCGACTCTGGCTAAGCTTACAGAGTCACACCACTGACTCGCGTCCCAAACCCAAATAACTGGCCACGCCAGGGATCGAACCCGTGCCCCTTGGACAAAGAATTCTCAACCCAGCGCAGGTCCATTTAGCCAGGACGGATAAGATGGAATATTGATGATTAAGCAGATGGGGATGCAATTGATTCAAGGTGTAACTTAAATGGTGCAAAATAATAAGTATGACACAATAGAAATGTTTAAATCAACTAGCACACTTGAGTCATATTGCTCACATGAATCACCCTTGTCCTATGTTTATTCAGCATTTCACAATCTTCTTTGTCACTGACCCTTACATGTCCTTGTATACCCACTACAACACTGTGTCTGAAGCTCAGTCTTGGACATAATTCAGTCCTCCATGGGACAGTGGAAGCACTGGCATTTTCTGACAAAATCTACCAACAAATTTTTTAAGGCTGTGAAAACTGCCAATTAGCATGGCTACCTGGTTACCCCACTTTTTGATTGCTGGCATCCCATGTTGCTCATTTACTTTGTGGGTGACTAGGTTATTCTTGTCAACTACATCTCTTCCTGTAAACAACATATTGGAATGCTTCTCTCACCAAATGGAACAAGATCATGATAGAGTCTGTGACTTCTAAAATTAATTACAAATTGATCACATTGTTCTTTACATTTTTTCTTCAATTTATGCTCCTTCTTTTCTCTTCAAACATATTACTATTTCATATTCTACTTCATTCTGCGTCTTTTATTATCTCTTCTGATTCTCCCTCATTTTATCACATACTTCATTTATTGATATACTAATTATTCTACCTAATTTCTCTTTTATATATATATATATATATATATATATATATATATATATATATATATATATATATATCCTCCACTCTCTCTTTGCCTCCACACAAACATTCTTCTTCCTAATATTCTCATAATATTTATTAAAATCATTTTTTTATATTTCCTCTTCTTATTCATTTGATTTTATCATTTATCATTTTATCAGGGTTTCTTTACCAATTTTATATTCATATCGTTTTTATATATTATTTACTCCTGTGTGTTCATCATCTGTATCTTTATTATTATCTTTGATCATTTATGTATATCTTCTCATCTTTTTCATTTAATCTCCATAACCATATCCTATCTTGGCTTGTTATTTTTTGGTAACCTATAGAGTTATTCTCTAAATATTTGCTCATTTGGTTCCTCCTTTGGGCTTGCTACAACTTGATATTTCAAACTATTTATTTTAGTTGCTAACAGTAGCATTATGTTTAAATTCATATGTTGGCATCTTCCTCTTAAAGAAAAAAGGGCACATTTATAACCATTTGTAAGTTGATTCCTAAAGCTGATGCTTTTACTAGATTTAACTTATTATGTAAGCAGGAATAAATAACAATTATCATAAGAGGTCAGTAAGCAAGGTTAGCGCTTATCTATTAAATTTTGTTTATTATTTTAATATCAGCGGAATGTTTTATTGTAACCAGATAGGGTTATGCCGGTAAATAGGATGTTTAATTTTATAATATATTTTAACTGCTAATTTATAGACCATTTGGCTAAGGGTTTCCTAAGTGGACTAGCTTTGAAGGTCTGTGAACAATGGAGAATTCTGTGTTAGTACTATTTGCCTCTGAAAATTGATAATTTGTTATCTTAATCAACCATACTTTATTTCTGTTTTTATTAATTTTTAATCTCATACCAAGCGAGACAAGGGAGATGCAGTCTGTAAAAGAGATGTGAATGTGGTTTCTATGTAAGTAAAGGTAGTTGTGATTGCCATACAGGGAGAGGCAGGATTGGTCTCTTAAGGAGAGGTATAATTTCCCTATTTTGCAAGGGTCATCAGGCTATGTTTCAATTTCCTTAATTTGGCTTTTGATATAATCTTTTACTAGAAGGATTAGTTGAAAATAATAACCTTGAATAATCTCTGGACTGTATTGAAGTAAAAACCTCTGTACTTAGAGCTTTTCCAGCTTCGAAAATCTCAACCCAGCGCAGGTCCATTTTGAACTTGTGGCCAACAACAGTAGAGAGTTTTATTGTGTGTGTGAAACCTCTAGTAGGGTTTGAATTCTTGTGAAGTGGCTCCAAGTATAATTCAGTCTAGCCCTGTATTAGTATTTAAGGTATCAGAAAAGGGATTTGCTGAATTGTTCTCACTAATATGGCTTGTGTAAGGGGTACTTTGCTCATTGCATTTGGTTCAGTTTTCCCCCTTTGCATGGCAATTTTGTTTTGCTTTCTTTAAAGTAAACATGACTACGTTTTAACAGAAAAGGAAATGGAAAAGAAGCTATTAAGCATAAAACTGAGACAGAAAGGAAGTTCCAAGACTCAAGAACAGGGTCTTCCCTGGCCAGTATGCAGTAGCTCTCTTCTAAACGAGTAGCCCCTCTTCAAAAAAGGGAGGACAGCAAACATGCTGCCTTTGTGTGTACTCAGGGATTCTTTTTTCTTCCATAGAAAAATAGACGGCATTTTCTTTTTCATCAGAACAGTGGATGAAAAGTGTACTTGAGGTAATGAGGCACTTTTTTAGCTCTGTTTTTCTTGAACTGTTATATAAACTCCAATAGCAGCCACAAGAAAGAGTGACATGCACAGGTTTGTAAAAGGGGTATTCCTGTACATGGAGAAGGACCCATTAGCTTGCAATGTCCCACACCAAATTATGCTATGTGTGTTCTTAACACGAAAGAATCCTTTGACACACATTGTGTCTCTAATAGGTGACGCACTCTTCTAAGGTGATTTCAAATAACTCCTCAGAAGACTTGGAAAATTAGGGCCTCTGTGTCACTTACTCTTGTGGAAGTATTTGTGTGCATATGTATTGTTAAACATATGTACTGCAGAATATGTTTTTTGCATAAATTTAAAAGCATGATAGCTTAGTCGGGAAAGCCTATATACAATGATGAAATGCATTGTTCCACCAGTGATATTTTAGAATCATAAATGATTTTTCTCTTAGTTGTATCATGAAGGATAACCAGGTAACTGATTATTTGTATTCCTTAATTTAAACTGTCTTCGCACCTATTTTTTGGGAAATTGTGAACCTTGTCAGATTTGTAATGTTCTTTTATCCATTCCTTGAACTACTTGTAAACGTTTGAGATTGCCCTTTCTATTGCTCTGATCGAACAAAATATGCAAGTTTTATCTAACTCTCTTTGAAATTTCTCTTTTTAGGCCTAATAGGACCTTATGGACTTGCTATTAATTGTTATTATTTTTATTTGGCTTCACGCATCCATATGTTTTTTTTATTTTTTGTTAATGAATCAGGAGAATTGGATTTGGCAGTTAAGCCACTATTATGAGTTATATTTCCCTTTTTCTATTTCGTGCAGTGCTAAATTTTGTTCAATTGCCTCACTTCAACTACGCTGTAATAGCAGTAATTGTTTTTTAAAGCAGCATAATTTTACTCAATTGTTTTGATTTTTTAGCAGCATAATAAGTAGCCTATAGTTTTAAAAATGTACCCATAAATTAGCGATTTGTATAATATTCACCAACTTGGGGAAGAGGGTTGGACCAACCCTAATATGATACTAAGTGGGACTGAGGCTCTGCAAAAACAATGTGAAAGGATTTGCCCTCAAGTTTGTGGCATGCTTGATGTCAGGTTGGTATTATTCAGATGCATTTAGTTTGGCTAAAGGATGGTGGTTATAACAGTATCTTTATCTTAGAACTTCATTATTTGGTTAGCGCTAGTCCCTAATTTCTGGATTTTTGCCAGTTATAGTTCATTATATCCTATATTATAGGTAGTCCATTTCAGAAAGTTCGACCCTATACTTTGTTTGCAGTCCTACTTTTGCATTCTAATAATCAATATTAAAGTTATAAAGAAGCGAACTAGCAAGATCTTTTTTTTTCTGTGTGAAAGACAGACACTATTGTGCTATGTTGGACGATAATTTTATTTTCTGTTTGCATGTTCTTTTTAATTTCTTTTTCAGTTGATTTATAGAAAACGAATTCATTAAAGAAAGGAATCTATGTCTACATTAGCCAGGACTTTATCTATTCAAAGTGGAAATATTCCACAGGTTTTAAGTGTGTCCAATGGCCTTGGTGCTGACCATTTAACCACATCTCGTACTTTATCAAATACTGCATCTCCTCTCCAGATCTTTGTTCGGGCAAAAAAGAAGATAAATGACATTTTTGCTGACATTGAGTCGTACAGTGAGGAAAGCTTCTTCTTTCTTGAAGGTAGGCTTTAATGGACTAACATTATTTTAGCTTCAGTTTTTGCTTATATTTTTTTTTTTCCAAATGTATATATTTTGGTATACAGTATGTTGGCTGTGCACTATTGAAAGTTCAGTTCTCCTGAAGATTATATCCACTATAATTTAGTTTTCTTGTCCTAAAATGTCCTTAAATAACCCCCCCCCCCAAAAAAAAAAAGTAAGAAAAATCTTGCAAGTAACTGAAAACTAAATCGATTGTTTGAATTTATAGTATTGTTTAGCCAATCGCTTTCTTCTACATATTTGAAAACTGTGGATTTTTAAGGTAGAAAACAAGAGTTTAATAAACAGTATATTTAGATGTATTCATTCAAATTTTTATGTCAATTAATTTAAAAAAGCTTTTTCCAAAAAACAAGTTTTTCAAAGAAAAGTAAGGAGCAGAAATAAAGTCAAATAATCTTGCAAGCGTAAATTTACCACAAATCACCATCAATAAATAAATGAAACCCAAAACGAACAAAAATTACAATAAATAACCGAGTAAAACCCAAAACGAGCAAAAATCAACATGAGTAGCACTGATGACCCTCATGTCTTCTGAAGACCAGAACATAATTCGGCTTTACTGAAAAAACAATAAAATAAAAAACAAATGACCGTGGATTGTCAGTTTAATATAAATATACTGATATTTATTCCTTAAAGTATCACGAATTATTTTATTTACTAAAGTCAAAAAGTGAAAGCATTTAAAATGTATTTGTTTTCAGTAAAGTGATAGTTGTGTTCTTGTCTTGAAAAGGGATGGGGGTTGTCAGCACTACTCATGTTAATTTTTGTTGGTTTTTAGTTTTACTCGGTTATTTATTGCAATTTCTGTTCGTTTTGGGTTTCATTTATTTGTTGATATTCATTTGTGGTAGTTTTATGCTTGGAAGATTATTTGACTTTATTTCTGCTCATTTTTGGTTGAACGGAGCACCTTACATTTCTTTGAAAAACTTGTTTTGTTGAATTTTTTTTTTTAATTAATTCGTGTTCGTTTTTTAGATAGTCTTTTTCGTGGAAATAAAAATAAGTTTTATCTTCACGCTTTTTTCTATAAGAATCCATAGTTTGGCTTGCTATTTGTATGTTGGAGAAACTTTTTCATCAATGTTTAATCCTGACGCAAATAGTATTGTTTAATTTAATTTAAATACCTCCTCAAGTTGACCTGAAAAAAAAAAACATAATATCATTCCCAAAAAATTCTTTCTATGACAACTTGGATACACTCTTTTGATTTATTTAAATTGTAATAGCAGACGTAGTAATAGTAGTAGTCCTGAAAGTTTCAGTTTAATTATCCCCAGTCGTTCCTGATATGCTGCTGAGGTGTCTTATTGGCAACCATACACATACTGCTTTTGGATTTAGTTTTAGAGCATAATAGGCCGATTAAATAATTGATGGCGGGTCGACATACCCAATATCCCTATAGACATAGTTACTGGACCGTTTTACTCTGATGAACAAAATGACTGTCTAAAAATTTGATTGGATGTGTTTGGAAAATGTATGGGTTTGGATGGAGGACTGCTTGCCCTCCAATCTCTTTCTACTCTTAAAAATGGCACTAGAACTTTGATTTAGTTCATCATTCGGCTGAATATTTATTGAACCTTTCAGACTAATACTATTAGCTTGTACGGCAGCAATTGCATTGACTCCAATAGTAGCAGTATGCCCATAGAACCTTTTGTTCCTTCTAGTTCCCCTTCAATACACGCTGAAAGCTTGAACTTAACACCATGAACCGTTCCTGAAGCATTTCTGATACGTACTCTTAACAACCTGTGTGGGCATAGTGTGTTTTGATTTAATACTAGTAGCTTTAGTGGTAGTAGTAGAAGCAGTAGCATTAGGATGCAAATATTTTCTTTTGGTTAGTTCAACATCCCCAACAACAAGCCCTGTTAGGTTCAACTTGATTCACCAAACTGTTCCTAAGATGTTGTGTTATGGCCTTTTGACAACCTACATACAGACAGCGTAATGTGATAAGTTCACCCCCCCCCCCAAAAAAAAAAATATCCATGGCCATTTATAGTTGTAATAGTAGTCATAGTAATAGTATTTTTATTACTAGTAGTAGTATTAATAGTAATAGCAACAGTACTAGTAGTCAGGAGCGTCCCGAGGCTCATTTCATTGGGGGGTTGGGTGGGGGTAGTTATCTTCTTAAGTTTTACCGAAGTGCTACCTGATTTATACCGAATTTTCTGTAGAAATCAAGAATTTTGCTAAATTTTGGCCGATTTTGCAAAATTTGCCAAAAAAATTGGGGGGGGGGGGGGCCTACTCCCCCCCTGGGAGGCCCCTGCTAGTAGTAGCAGCAGTATTAACATATTGCCTTTACAAGTAGTTGAAATAGTAGTAGTGGTAGTAAATGTAGCAGTGATAGAAGTATTAGTTGCCGCGTGCACATATTGCCTTTTGCTCAGATGATTTTCTCCTTTTAGTATTCTTTGAAAATGCCAACTTAATTACCAAATCAATTCTAGAGTTACGCTTTTTTGACAATGTGCATGCACATTGCATCTTTTGATTTAGTTCAAAATTTTCCTCAATATTGTAAATGGAGTAGTGTGTTAGTAGTAGTAGTAGTGGTGGTAGCTATTGTAGTAGTAGTAGTTTTAGTAATAGTAGTAGCATGCAAATATTCCCTTTTTGATCATCTCCCTCATCTTTTCCTGAAAGTTTTAAATTAATATACCCAGTAATTCATGAGTTACGCCCTTTTGACAATGTGCTTACAAATAACGTGTTTGCTTTAGTTCAGCATTCCCCTCAACATTCCCTAGTTGTTCTTCATCACTTTTGACCATTAAAAGGGAACTAGAACATTAAATTTCCAATCAAATTAGCCTCCTCTAAAGTTCATACAACCACTCCTTTCGTACAAAGTTATGTGCCCTTGGAGCGTAACTTGAAACCCTTGCCTTCATACTCTGGGGTATTGTTTCTACCCCAAAGGCCTTCTCATATGATGTTTGGACTGTTTTTGAACAAATGGCTTATCTCGAAATTTCTATCAGACGCATTTGGGGAAAATAAACCATAAGGGGGGGGGGGTGGCTAGTTGCCCTCCGATCACTGACTCTTAAAAAGGGCACTAGGTCTTCGGATTTCCAACCCAATGAGCCGCCTTCAAAGTTTATTTGACCACTCTTTCCATAAAATCTCTATATGCCCCCGGGCAATAGCTTACAACCCTTGCTCTGGGAGGGCGGTGTGTAGGGGGGGGTATCTTCAAAGGTATAATAACTGGATCTTTCAAATGCGTGAGCAAAATGGCTATCTCAAAATTTTGTTTGGATGTATCTGGGAAAATGATAGGCGTGGGGGGGGGGGCTTTTGCCCTCAACCATTTGCGACTATTAAGTAGGGCACTAGGCGTTGCAATATCCAGTTGATTGAGCTTCTTTCGAAGTTTCTACGTCAATTCCTTCCATACGAAGTGCTCTGGTCTAAAACCAAAAAAAGGGGAAGGGCATCTGCCCTCCCATCACTTCGACTCTTCAAAAAGGCACTGGAACTTCCGATTACCAATCCAATGAGCCCTCTTCGAAGTTTATACGACCGCTTTCTCAAAGAACCTTGTATGCCTCCAGGGTCTAACTTACAACCCTTACTCTGAGGGCTATTGGGGGGGGGGGTGTCATCCTCAAAGACATAATTTCCGGACCTTTCAACTACGCTGAACAAAATGGGTATCTCAAAATTTTTATTTGATGTATTTGGGGAAATGATGGGCATGGTAGGGGACTGTTTGCCCTCCAATCACTTTCGACTATTAAAAAGAGCACTAGCCCTCTCAATTTTCAATCAAATGAGCTCTGTTTGAAGTTTCTACGACTACTCCTTCTACACTAAGTGCCCTAGTCTAAAACCAAAAAAAGTAAAAACATAATAAACCAAAAAATAATAATTGTGCCCATATCGCTCTTTACTTAGGCACCGCTGCCTTTGATAAATGACACCACAAATAAACATTGTTTTGCTGCCCCTCTTGCTAAAAGGCTAGAGTATCATTCACAATTTACCAAAAACAAAATAAGCTCTTTAAATTAAAAGTTCTGTTAGCCAATTGATTTTTTATGTATCTGAAATGAATAAAATTCAAAGAAAAATAATTGATGAAAATTTGGTATATATAACAAATGAAACTCAGAGAGGAGAGAAACTAACAAAATGAAAAATAAAATAAAAAAGGGTGAAAAAACGAGGATTTTGTCAGCCAGTGGCGAACCATGAAGATGAACAAAATATAAGCAAATATTTCTAAAAGGACCTCCGCCAAGTCGTCCTCATTGATAAAAAAAAAATAAGACAAAAAAAAAAACAAAAAAAACGAAAATCTAACCTTTCGAAGTTTACTATACAAAGACAGAACAGACACTGAATAAAAATCAGGCAGGAATCAATGAAAATGAATTTACCGAGATGATTGGGCAAGGATCTTTCGCCTTGTAATAGTTTTAGCTGGTCTACAATTTCGGTTTTCATTAGATATGCAAATAGGTTCTTTTAAGTTATACCGGGTGAAAATATCGAGTCCTTCAATATTAAACTGTCGTAAATTGGGCTTAATGAAATATCTCTAGTGCATCAATATATTGCTTGATTTTTGTTTATATATTTTTTTTATCTTAATTACCTCTTTAAAAGATTATGGTGCTCAATTTACAGTTTATATTAAGCTTTCCTCTTCAAACATAACTATATGGGTCGGATTTATGAAGATGTGCAAAGACAAAGCCGAATCACATCTGTGAGTGTTATTTTTTAATCTCAGGGACTTATCTATTGAAATTTTGTACTCATGCAGACGTTCACCTAGTTGTTGATGGGTCCTACCAATGTAAAGTTTTCCATAATGACACGGGATTCTTTACACACCACTTCCTAGTACAGGGTCAGTTTTATCCTTTCCTGAGTTGAAAAAATGTTCAACTTTTTGTTCAGATTTGAAAAAAACAGAGAGATTATGTTTTTTCTAAATTTTTCCAAATTCATTATCAAGTTTCGGGACGTTTGATGAATCAATAAAATTTTTTTCTCAATTTTCGGGGTAACTGAGTCAAGGGGAACGAGCTCCCTAGTTTGTTCTTTTATCTTTTTTAATCGTCTATCTATTATATTTTCAATGAGTTTGATTGGGTAGCCATTGCAGAAAAGAATATCCTTGACATAATTTAATTCAGAATTTATATGATTATGGGAACAAATTTTTAAAACTCTGTCAACTAATGAGATTATTACCTATCTTTTCACAGAAAAAGGGTGATGGCAAGAGAAATTCAGGTGTCAATAATTATGAGTCAGCTTTCTACATATAGAAGGTTTAAGTCTGGTAGTAGTTTTTATAATCAAAACATCCAAGAAAGGCAGCTTACCAAAATCTTCGAGTTTTATTGCGAACTGGAGATTCGAATCAAAAGTGCCAAAAAATTCGAATAAAGAGTTCAAATGTGCCAAAAAATCTCTTAGAGAGTTTTGTCCATGTTCCCTAACAGAAAGTATATCATCAACAAAACGAAACCAGATAGTGTTTTAAGTGGAAACTATTCAAGGCAGACTGTTCTATGAAATCCATGTAATAATTTGCCAAATAAGGAGACAAGACAGTCTTGTCTCCTTATTTGGCAAATTTTTACTTTTTTTTTTTTTTTTTTTTTTTTTTCTCTCTTTGTCTTCTTTTTTGTTTAGCACTGAGGACGACTTGGCGGAGGTCCTTGTCGAAATATTTGCTTATATATTGTTCATCTTCATGGTTTGCCACTGGCTGACAAAATCCTCGTTTTTTCATCCTTTTTGATTTTATTTTTCATTTTGTTAGTTTCTCTCCTCTCTGAGTTTCATTTGTCATGTATAGCCAGTGTGGTCTAAGAATGTATTTGGTATATATACTACTTAAAAAGCTAAATTGGCTATTACAAATACACTTACATTTTAAAAAAGAAGTTTTTTTTAAGTTTTTCCAGTGTTTGATTTTGTAATGTAAAGCTCAAATTTATTCAATAAATTAAATTCTGTAAAGCACAAGTGACTTCTTGTCTTCAGGGTTGTTTGAGTTGTGGCAATACCATTCATATTTTGAGTAAATCGTGTTTATCTTAATTCTGGCTTCATTATGATTAATTTTTTTAGGTCTCACATCCTCAGTCATTGTGTTTTTCGGCCGTTTTAGGTTTTACGTCTTGTATAAGCTAATTTCTGCTTGTTCCAAGCTTGAAATTCACGTTTTAATTTTTTGTGGAAACCTTTTCCGATTTAACTTCTTTTCGTTTTTTAATTGAATTGAAATATATTTATTAATAGTAGCCAAATAAATCTGCCTATTAAATTTAGTTAGTGATTGTAGTTAGTATCACTTAATTATACAAACATAGTAGAAGCAGTTGCAGTAGGAGTAGCCAGACAATGGTCTTGAACCTCTATATTGCAATCTAGCCTCAGATTTGAAGTTAAGAGCATAAGAAAACTTTAAAAACCAACTTTGGTGAATATCAAATACTAAATATTGGACATTTCGCAATATTCGCCTCAGAATTATAATCAACAATACCATAAATACTTAAATGCCTGCTTTTGCTAGAATAAAACACTATTTGTTTTTATTTTTGGACCGCTGTTTTTTTAATGTTAGCCTCATGTCTGTGATTAACAAGTTCAGCGACTTTCAAATGCTATTTTTTGTTGACTTCAATCACAGTCTTCTAAAATATATGCTTGTTGTGTTTTGATTTAAGACAGTCATACTGCAATCTTCCTGATTTTTAATGAGAAATCTTTAGTCAAAGTATCTTTAAATAGCCTCTGTACATTTATAAATTGAAAGAAGTACAGTCTGTCTATATAAGTGAAATTAAGGAAATAGGAGGGGTTGCATTGAAGGTAGGGGGGACCCAAGGGACCCTAAAGAATGTATTTTTTGCATGACTCTTTCTCAACAAGATGCAGTTTGTTAAATATCTGCTTGATGTATTTTGAGTTTGCACGTATATTGCAATATAAGTTTACTGTTAATTTCGTCTAAAAGTTTGTGATTGTTCACTAATATTGTTAAGATGAAGCAAATTTAATGTTTTTCAGAGCTTCCGAAAAATTTGGCCAACAAGGGAACTGTTGAAGAGATTGGAACATATGTGAGAAAAGTACAGGCTATACGTTATGTTCTCTCTAGGGATCACATGAAATGCGTTTTCTTTGGAAGGTATGCTATTCTATATACTATTTCTTTTAATTTTCCATCTCAGCACTTATTTTCTCTGCACCAAGTTACCTCTGCAAGTTGCGTTTTAGAGTGGTT
Organism: Artemia sp. Qi Xiang Cuo; assembly: GCF_049724085.1. NCBI lineage: Eukaryota > Metazoa > Arthropoda > Branchiopoda > Anostraca > Artemiidae > Artemia > Artemia sp. Qi Xiang Cuo. Next base: position 48,351,678 of record NC_142798.1, on the reverse strand, counting down.
ATTTTATATTTTTTAACCCGTCACTACAAAAAAGCAAAAAGACAGTACAAAAAAAGAACACAAACAATACCTGACAATGCAATAAAAAGGACACGAACAATACAGACCAATACAACACTTACTGAAAAAAGTACTTGCAACGATATAGAATAATATAATACATACAACACTAATCCACCACAGAACAGACAGTGGACACCCAATACTTACAGAACAAACAATGCAATACTTAAAACACTACATCGACACTACTACTGCAGAAGGGAAGAAGACTCATGCAGCAGCCCTGCGTTGGAATTGTGTATCTATTTTTCAAACAGCATGATTTGGTTCTGTAACTTTGTAATGAAGGCTAATATATGAGTTTGGCGTTTATAGGGGTAGCCTCAACCCTTGTGAAACGAAAGTAATTGGAACGAGTTTACTTAATATCAGATTCTCGAACCGTTCCCCAGAAATGTGCAATATACAGAATATGTGGCAGATAAGTTGTTTTATATAACCTTCCTAAAATCATGCGATTGAAACGGGTTTTGTTTGCTACAATGTTACCAAATGACCCTGATATATATATATATATATATATATATATATATATATATATATATATATATATATATATATATATATATATATATATATATATATATATATATATATATATATATATATATATATATATATATATATATATATATATATATATATATATATATATATATATATATATATATATAAATAAATATTCAACGTAAACTTGTGTCTTATTAACGATGTTCTAACTTATTTGTTTAGATATTTTGCAAGATGGTTTCGATTAATCTGTAATAGTCTTTTGGAAATCCTTTTAACTGTTCTTAAATTGTTAGGACAAGTAATGGGAAAAGTTCCGTGATAAATGCTATGCTGCGAGAGAAGATTCTTCCCAGTGGAATTGGTCACACAACCAATTGTTTTCTTCAAGTAGAAGGCTCCGAAAATGGCGACTCGTACCTCATAACAGAAGATTCAGATGAAAAGCAAAATGTTAAGGTAGTTTCATTTAATGTTAAATTAGCTTATTTTTAGCATTTTCGACGGAATATAAAAGTCTTGATATTTCGATCACGTATACGAAATATCTAGACTTTTGTGCCTATTTTCACTGTCTAAATAAATGGACTTATCCCCATTTCAGAGTGTATTTGTTCGTTATTTTAAGCTTCAGTAATGACTCATGATCCAAGTCTTAACCAGGGCTCACACATTGCGTTGGTGAATAATTTTAGTCGGGTTTATTTTTCCACATGATTTTACATAGAATTTTGTAAATCTTGATTGATTTTTTAATTAAATAATTACTCCTTTTCCCTCTTTTTATGCAAAAAAAGAAATGAAAAAGAATTATAGTCCACAGAACTATGGTTCTTGGGATTTTGATTTATCTAAAAAAATTTGTAATATTTTATGCTCAAATGAGTTACCAATGTTAGGATAATAGAGCCAAGCAGGACTGGCCTTCTAAAATCAGTCCTCTTATACTTGCACATGAGGGTTTGAGCAAAATTCTTACTTCAAGATGGGGATGGATGGTCTCCTCTCCAAAAAATTGGGGTTAAAATATTGGCAATCACTTGAGCAAAACAGTGACGCTATTTTTCGCAAAGTTTTCTGTCTTTTAAATTCATTTCTGTTGAATGTAATCAAATTCAATCGGCTAAAGAAAACTTTCAGTTTAAGCAATATCTCTCGTTTTAATAAAACACAAATGATAATCTAGCCTTTTGGGGGTTTACACTTGTAAGGTGCTTACGCAACACCTGTTTTTGTTAATTTGTGTTAATTTTAAATTTGACTTCATCTTATGTGTATTTAATTTCCATTCGTGTCTCATTTTTCTATTCATAGTAATTCTTGCATATTATCAGTGTAACTTTTTTTATGAATTAGTTAATTTCCGATCGTTTTAAACCTTAGCGTCGCTCTTTGCTTTTTGTTGAAAAATTAGTTTTAAATTAACTTGATATTTAAAAAAGGGCTATTTAAATCAGGTAGAGTATCAAGAAAAGTGCCAGAATGCCCACGAAACTGTCAGGGGTTTTAATTTTTCTTTTCTTTTGAAGTTAAACATCCATTAGCTTTTAAGAATTCTGTATTAGGTGTTCTAAGGAAGCTTCTAGTCCATTCTTCCGGAGCCCTCCCCCCAGTTCTTAGCCTAAAAATAAAATAATCAGGGCCAGATTACTTTATTGGCTGGCTTAAGCTGCCACTTAAGGGTGCCCAAACTTACGATTATAAACAGACATTTTAAATATAATTTGTTTTTGCAGATCAAAAACTGAAAAAGATGATAAAATGATTTTAAAGTGGTGAGTGAGATATTAAATTAAGAGACTAATTTTTTAGATTCCTCGTTGGTGTTTACAGTATGTGCTAGTAGATTTGCGTTCGCGGATTGACCCATAATTAGGAACTAGTCTCATATCCAGATCATAAAAAAAGGATAAAGAACGTTCTTGGTGTTTCTGGGCCTTCTACCTTATGAAGAAGAAGAAGCTAATAAAGAATAGTGTTGACGAATAGTACGTAATAAGTTGAAAAGAGAAATTCCTTATTTAAAGGCAAATATAAAAATCCATCTACACGGTGATTTTTTGCTTCCTAGTGAAATTATGTTGTCTGGTTATGACAGTCATAAACAGGGTCACAGAGAGATATCAACACCTCTAGATAAAACATTTCTTTACATAATTGTTACCAGTCTAGTTTATGATATATTCAAGAGATGTCGACTAGTCAGCTGAGGTCACAAGTATCCTTTAGCATTTCGGGGAGACAACAAATTTCCAAGATGAAAGTGCATTGAGTAAATTAGTTGCAATTTTGAGTTGAGGGTTCTATGTTTTGCTATTGGCCCTGGTTCATCAATTGTTCCTTACCAACGCCATGAACAGTTTACAGGATAGGCAGCATATTAGAATGAGAACAGCGTATAACACTAAACAGACAAATATCTACAGATGATGTTATAAAACAGTCTCAGCTTAGGTAATACCTACTGTCATGTATATTGTGCTGTCTTTTCAAGAAACTACTCGAGGCACATCCTCGCAGGCTGTATCAAAGATAATTGGGAACTTTTAGGAGTTGAATCTTCCGCAATTTGCCATGGACAAGTAGGGAACAATCGCTACTAGTGCCACTGACAAGGTAGCGTCTGGCGACTTCCCTAAAAAATAGAAAATTCAAAGACAATTGTGTAATTGAAACCTAAAACCTCTTGTTAAAGAGAATGGGAAACTCTTCGGCGATTTTGCACGGAAAGGGAGGGATTAAAAACAACCAGCACCACTGACAGTGTAGAGTCGGGCGACTATAATTGATATATTTGAAAATTTCAAAGAAAAATGGAAAACCGACATGATTTATCTGCAGTGTTGCAGGATTTAAGCTTAAATTATTCTGTGAGTAATAATTAATTAAGATTTGATTGTTTTCAAGAATAGTTATAAGTAAATTTAGTATTGAGTAATTCAGAGTTCAAAGTGAACGCATCTCTCTTAAATTGGATATTTCATTAACCAGTAAGCTTTTCAGTGAATTCTAATCCCAGTGAAGCTAGTTTAGATTTCGCAATATTTGTCAAAGGATTGTGATTCCGAGTGAAATGCCTAGCGGATCATGACTACCTAAGTTAACCTAAGAACGGATTATTGACTCGTTTATTTATGTGTGATGTGATGCTATTGAAAGATTAACCTGTTATATCTGAAATTATGTCTGATATATCGAGCGTGGTCTCGTCTGATGAAAAGCAATATATGTATTCACCTATTTTGAACTTTATTCAAGTAAACGTTGCAGCAGGCATTGAGGATGAAATTGTTATAAAACATGCTGCTGATTTTTTTCGACATTTAGAGCGTGTGTACTGCTAATAAATCTCTCTGTGCCTCTGTTTCTCCGTCCGAGTCTTGCCTGAAGTGTACAGGCCAAAAAGCTTTAGTTAGCCATCTCAAGGATATTATTGAGCTTTTCCAAAAATGGGATTCTGATGAATTACAAGCCCCTGCTTACATGATTCGCATTCCTACTGAATTTCCTGTTATACCAGCAATAGCTTATTCCCGTTTAGCTAATAAAGTAAATAAAATTCAACAAACTCTTGAAGTTAGAAATGGAAAGTTAACTCCTTGTGAGCTAAATTTCCCACAAATTGCTCCGGCTAGTGGCGCCCCTGATGGTCTCGCCACCGGTATTATCTCAAATGTGCCTCCAAATGTGAATAATCCAAATGTGAGTAAAGAATTGATCGATAAAATTCGTGGACATGAATCTGTTGGTTACTTACGAACTGTGGGTGATAAACTAGTTGTGAAAATTGAAGATCTGGCTGCAAAAGACTTCTGCAAATCCGTTTCGTCTGTTCTTAATAATTTGAAGGTAAAATTGATTGAAAAAAAGTTCTATGGTCTCCTTAGAGGAATTGAGCATGATTATGATTTATCGAATATATTGGGTTGTGATGGAGTCACTGATGCCACTAGAGTTGGCAATTCTAAGACGGTTTGAAAATTGATTATGAATTTCTACGTGTTGTTGAGTTCAAACCTATTCCTCGTTGCTGCCACAAGTGCCGGTCTCCTGACCACTTTGTAGCTACCTGCAAGAGCCCTATTCTGAAGTGTGCGAGATGTTCGGGTCCTCATGAATCAACCAACGACTCGCCTTGCAACCTGCCTCCCAAATGTGCGAATTGTGCTGGCGATCAAGTATCTTATAGCCTTAAATATCCTAAGCTTCGTGAAATTGTTGCAAAATCTGATCGGAAATGAATTTAAAATCTACTTATGCTCTTTTAATATTAATGGAACCAAGGACAAAGCTATTTGCATTGACAGTCTGTTGAGCTCTTTTGATATAGTGTTACTTCGAGAGCATTTATTGACCGGTTCCAGCGTTAATTTTTTGCGTAAAAGTCCAGGTCATATCATATTTACCACGAATGCACGACGTACACGTGGTCGACCTTCAGGAGGTCTGACGTGTATCGTGAAGCGTCAACTCTGCCATTTTCCCCCTAAGTGTTATGGTTCTGATGAGCATTATCTCGCGATAAGATTTGGCAACATTGTTTTAATTAACGTTTACCTGCCGCATAACAAGAACAATATGCTTTCTTTTTTTGCATTTACTAAGACCTGTGTCAAGCTGAATAATTTAATCGATGGGATCTGTGTGAATGGATACGATGGGTTATTAATTGGTGATTTGAATTGTAATATAAGTTCAACGTCTCCCCGATCCGAAACCCTCTCAAATAGCTTTACCCTCGGCTTTCGGATTGTGAATAAAGATCTGCTATATACATATATTCATACTACTGGTTCTCGTTTTAACCTTGACCATTTTGTCTGCTCAGCCGATCTATCGACATCTAGCGTTCACGTTGTCGAAGAAGAGAGGGACTGTGACCACCTGCCCTTATCGTTGCATGTTTTTATTTCTGCTAATTTGGTGATTAACTCTCCTCGTGTAAATAATTCCAAGTGGTTTAAAAATCGTAATTGGAATCGTGCGAATTGGCCTTTATATCTGGCTATTCTAGCCTCCCTGTTACAAAGTATTAAAGTACCGTACAACCTATTATGTTGCAGTGTTTTTTCATCAAATGCTCGAGTCCAATTAAACACGTATTATTATGGCATTGTAGATTGCATCAAGAAGGCCGAAGAAGTCGTGGTTCATAGTGAAATGGTTCGTTGGCTTACTCGTAAACCTATGTGGAATATTGACCCTGGGCTAAAGAAAATTAAAAATCAAGCAAAATTGTGGCTCCGAATTTGGATTGCCTGTGGGCGCCCGTTTAGTGGTAATGTTTGATATAAAACGGAACACTAAAATTGCTTTCAAGCGTCAAATACGATCTGTGCGGGAATCTGGTGCCGAATTTCCGAAAAGTTCCAATGAATGGAAGTGCGTTGTTAATTCTTCGAGACTTGATGATTCACATGTTGAAAATATACCGCAACGATCCTGGATTCAGCATTATTCGGGTTTATTTTCCGTAGTAAGTTATGCTGTTCACACTCGATTCTTTTGTCTCGTTGTTTACCCCCTAAAGTTTCACAACAAAATGTCATTTCCGTTTCTGTTGACTCCATTATGGCGTTGCTTAAGCGACTGAAATATCAGTCCTCTGATATAGATGGTATTTGCACTTTTCGTTTGAATCCACATTCAAAAGAGTTGCTATCTCATTTACAGCTTTTGTTTCAAATGTGTCTTTGTAATTCCGTTGTTTTTGATAGTTTCCTTGGTGGCACGGTTACTTCGATTTTGAAGCGATGTAAAGATCCTAATAAGGGTGATTCGTATAGGCCTATAACTGTCGCGTGTAATATTAGGAAGTTATTTGAACATATTTTATTACCTCATGTTATTGATTTAGTTAACTCTGATGCAAATCAATTTGGGTTTAAAAAATGAATTGGTTGCCAACCTGCGCATCGAGCCCTTTCAGTTCTTTTAAGAGATGCTAGCTTTAAGGGGCAAGTTCGGCATATATGTGCACTTGATGTGTCCAAAGCGTTCGTCAGTGTTGTTCATTCACAGGCCCTTTATTCTTTATATGAGCTAGGGACAAACGTCTCTGTTCGTTTGGTTTTAAAATTTTGGTATCTTAATTCTTTTGTAAGATTGAAATCAAATGGTCAGATTTTCGGGATATACCTGTTCGCCGTGAAGTTAGACAGGGAGGGGTTCTTTCTCCATATATTTTCCGTGCTTCTTTATCTAGTGTTTTTTCGCAGATATCCTCTACGTGTTTTTTTGGAAGTGTCTTACCTTGGATACGCCGACGATCTGCTACTCATAGTCGGTTGAAAGTTGGGTTAGCACAGAGTGTTAATAAGGTCCGTTCTTCTCTTGAAAAAATGGTTTATTCCTAAATATTGCCAAATGTGAATATTTGTCGTTTAATGATATGTTTTGTACGGGTGATTTAAATTACCGTCTTTTTGTTATTCCCCGGGTGATCTGAATCTAATCCGCATTTATTATTTCCGGTACTGCAAGTTTCTTCTTTATGTGCCACGTTCCTTCCGTAATAGAAAAATAATCGCTCGATTTGGTGCTACTGATATTATGCGTACTCTGCACAATCATCAACATGTAATTACTTCTGATGCGTGCTTAAGGCTGGGCCCTCATCATTGCCTCATCCGGCTGCTTAGTGCTGTTTGATATTTTTGTTTACCATAGTTATTTATTTGTCATTTTTGTAGTAAAAATTTTCTTTCTTTCTTTTCTTCATTATTCCACTATTTTTTCATTGCAAGTGGGTTATAAATAAATCATCATCATCATCAGATCTAGTCTGCACAAAGCAGGCCTAGGTCAGCTTGGAAAATCCTGGCTGGTTAAGTGGGTTAGTTGACCTTAGGCAGGTAGACCTACAGAATTAAAGTACCTGAAACGACATATTTTATAGTATCTGAAACGATAAACATACAGCAGTTTATGATCAGACAAAGTCACTAAACGCTAAATGGCGCTGGTGATTTTCGTTTCGACACTACCGCCTTCTTCCTCTTTTAAAAGTTCCCTATACTCTTGTGCCTGTTTTGCCTTATTATCGAAATTAACTAATTGAAGATTGACGCATAGATTATTCAAACTAAGAGGGTATTAGGCTTTTTTTTTCGTTTTTATATCAAGAAAATACTGCCATGTAATATTCGTGGGCTATCAATGACAAATTTAGCATGGTTAATTTCATTCAAGAGTTGAGTAAGTATTCTTGAATCCATTAAAAAAAAACTCGAATGTACATACAATTACACAATTCGTCAACTTATTCAGTATCCTCTACAATTGATCCGCAAAAAGCTTAAATATTAAAGCAAAGCAGTCGGGCTTGGAGTTTATAATAGCTGCTCATTTTCAAACAGTTCGTGGTAACGAACTGTAAGTAAGGAGCGACCCGGCTCAATGGTAACCGAAACTCTAGAAAACGGAATTTCGATACCAATAGGTGCATCAAAAGAATCAAATTTTAATGTTGATTTCAAATATATAAGTTTCTTCAAGTTTAGTGCTACCCATCAAAAGTTACGCGAAAGTTTATGAGAAAGTTTGACTTTCTCACAACTCTATTTTTTTAAACAATGAAAAACTTTAGCGTAAAGAGCGAGGCGTTGAGGAGGGGACAGCCCCTTTCATATACGGAATAATTTCTGCTCGTTTTAAGTTTCAACCTCGTTCCTTACTTTCAGTTAAAAAAACTTGTTTTTTTTTATTTAATTATGTAAAAGATGCAACTATAAGGTGGCGATTTACTCGAATTTTCACGAGCAGTAGTTTCAACATTGTTTCAATTAGGTATAGATTCCCTCATGCTTTTCTTTTACAATGTCGCTTTGACTCTAGAATCTTTTTTCTTTGTCAGAAAAATGGACTGAAAGAAATGCCTTAACATAAAATTAGGGTATAAGACACAGATATTGAAAGCTCAAATATGAACTAAGGAGGTGTGAAGTGGAGGATAAAATTGCCGAGGATCTGGAAGATGCAGCTAGACGGCATAATAGTAAAATATTTTACTGGCACGTTAACAGATTGAGAGGGAGTAGTCAATCCGGACTTGTCCCAGTTAAAGATAGGAATGGGGTCGCAATTAGCGATAAAGAAAAAACTAAAGAGAGTTGAGCCAAACATTTTGAGAACTTTCTTAACCAAGATAGAGCTGCTGGAAAAAATATAGAGGAAACTGAAAAAGTTTGTGATACCTTGGATGTGAAGAAAGATTTGTTTTAAGAGGAGGAATTAGCAACAGCACTAAAAGGATTAAGGAATAATAAGGCTCCAGGTGCTAATAGGGTGGTAAATGAGTTTCTTAAATATGGTGGCTCCGAGGTTAGAAATAAGTTATTAAAGATTATGAATATGATTTTTGAAAAAGGGGAAGTACCTAACGATTTTAGGAAAACCTTAATTAAGCCACTTTATAAGAAAGGTGATTAAAGGGAGTGTGGTAATTATCGAGGCATTAGTCTGGTCTCTGGTAGTAAATTACTTAGTAATATGATACATTTTAGACTGAGAGATGCAACAGACATCGTTTTAAGAGAAGAATATTACAGATTTAGAATAAATAGAGGCTGTGTTGACGAGCTTTTCACCCTTAGGCTAATAATTGATAAATGACTGAATTGTCAAACACCTGTGGTCCTCAGTTCTATAGAATATGAGCAAGTGATCGATTCTGTTGATAGAAGATCCCCCTTTATATGGATTATTTTGATGGACTTTGTTTTAAGGAGCACAGGAAAGGCAATGGGAGACCACGGAATCAAATGGGGAGGAAAAAGTCCCCTGGACTTGGATTATGCTGATGATTTAAGCATCCTAGATGAAAGTGTGAGCAAAATGAATGAAGTTTTAGAGGTTTTGCGAGTTCAGGGTGCTAGAATAGCTTTGAAAATTAATGTTCGAAAGACTAAGTCACTAAGGCTAGGAATAAGTGAAGATGAAAAGGTGACGTTGGGTAATGGAAAGAATGATCAGGTGGGCAGCTTCACTTACCTTGGTAGTATTATTAGTAAAGATTGTGGGAGTAGTGAAGATGTTAGAAATAGAATAGCCAAGGCTCAGGGTGCTTGTTCACAGTTAAAAAAAGTCTGGAAGAATAGGAAGATAAGTCTGCAAACCAAGATTAGAATATTAGAAGATACAGTGATGACAGTGGCCAAATGTGGCTCTGAAGCATGGACGCTCCGAAAAGCGGATGAAGATTTTCTAGATGTTTTCCAGAGAAATTGCTTAAGGATTGTTCTGGGTACCCGGCTGACTGACCGTAGTTCAAACAATAGGCTATACGAAAAATGCGGTTCAATACCGCTCTCTAGAGGTATAATGAAAGAAAGGTTGAGGTGGTTGGGGCACGTTGTGCGGATGAAGGATGACAGACTGCCGAAGATTGTTCTTTTCGGCCAACCATCTAGGGCTAAACGAAAAGCAGGTCGTCCCCGTCTGGGGTGGGAGGACGTCATAAAGAAAGATTTAAAGGAAATGGGAACTTCGTGGGCGGGTGAAAAAAGGGAGGCTTTGAAAAGATTGGGATAGAGGAGAATCGTGCGTAGTTGTGTTGACCTTAGGTGGCTTGGTGCTGCGATGAGTTGTTAGTAGTAGTAGTAAATAATAGCGTAGTTATTCTTAAGGCTATTTTGAAACTTAGTTTGTCAATTTCAAATTTATTCCCTGAGATGCGGTTAAAATGGCTGGTTTTATTGTATCCGACGTTTGACTTAGCTTTGAGTATGTTGTTGGCTTTGTCCGAGGACGCCATAATGCATTGCAATTACTCTAATTGAGTAATTGCATTATTTAATTGCATAGAGTAATTGCATTGCAATTACTCTATTGATGTTACCTTATTTACAAATACTCTATTTCGCTTTCAGTCAGTGGCACAGTTGGCACATGCTTTATGCACAGAGAAAATTGGGTGTTCTGCTTTGATGCGTGTTGTGTGGCCTAAAGACAAATGCCCTTTGCTTCGAGACGATGTAGTTTTTGTGGATTCGCCTGGAATTGACGTGTCGCCCAATCTGGATGAATGGATTGACAAACATTGCGTGGATGCTGATGTTTTTGTACTGGTTGCAAACGCAGAGTCTACCCTAATGCTCACGGTAAGTATTTTTTTTTTTAATTTAAAGCTCCTATTTGTAAAAGCAGGTCCTGTTAATTTTGTCTCAGGATTGGTCTTTTTTATCGCCAGTTCTTCGAGCTACATACATGCTATAAGTTTTGCCAATAAGAAAATCCAGTCTGGAATAGACATGTAGGCTGGGGAAAATTTGTCATGCTTCATCGTTTGAATGCTTAAATAACTGTGTACATTTAGGTTTAGAGCTTTATTTATTATTTTATTTTACCTGTTTTTAAGTACACTGAACGAAAAGCTTTAGCTTTCACAAGACGCAGTTTTTTAACTTTTTCGTGCCATTCACAAGGCCTAGCTTTGCTCGTTTCTGAAGAGAACTCTGTTTTTGGGCTGAGAAACTCTGAACTATGCATATAATATTGATTTTGAGCATATGGTAAGTACAAGTCTATTATACATAGTCTATGACGCTATGAACTGCCATTATACTATTGCTGATTCATGTGTGTCGTGAACTTACCCAATATTTAAGCTCTTTCACCAAAAGGATTTTTTTTTTTTTTTGATTTGTCCAATTGAAAGAGATCATTAGAGTATTAAAGGATTCTTTTATGCATAACGCGCGCTTTTTCAGGGTAAGAAGTCTGATGGTCCACCTGTGTTACTTAATTCTGTTTCTTTTCAGGAGAAGAATTTTTTCCATAAGGTATCATCACGGCTATCTAAACCTAATATTTTCATACTGAATAATCGATGGGATGCATCTGCAAACGAACCTGAGTACTTGGAAGAGGTAAGAGAAATTGGAATTCTTGGTCTACTCAAATAATCAGTTACACGGTAATAGTTCAATTCTGATCTGATTGAAATAGATAAATAATTTATTTGCAGACAATCCCAAGGGTCCATGGTTACAAAATGATCAACACATAAAAATCAAACTAAAAAACACCAGATAAAAACAAATATAACATATACAACCCACAAAATCTATTGAACACTGTATAAATTCTCTCTGTAGTTGTCCTAAAATTCTCTAGTTGTCCTAAAATATCTTATACTTTGTAGTTTCAGCAAAGGTAATATTTGCAAATATTTACTTCAGAGAGCTAGAATCTTAACTATTTTAGCTCTCTGCTAGTATTTATAAGGTACACGCAGTAGATCTTCATTAGCATCGCTGCACTACACGTTAAATAATATTTCAACACTTCACGGTTAACATACGTCAAGGATATCATCTCCAACCAGTAGCTTTCGACTTCTTTTCGAGAGTACCCCGCCGTCTCTTTTCCCTAGATTTCCCTCGGAATATTGATCTTCACTTCGGATAGATTTACCCCCCTTCTTTTAAGCCCTCAATATGATATGGTGTACATGGATACTACTACTCCTAATGTTTGGAGTCGAAAGTCCATGGTACCCCCTTCTGGTCACCCTACTTCTAGACAAATTGATCTTGAGCCTACCAATAGTACCCCCATCCCTGCTAAATCTGATAAACCCCAGCCAGTCCTAGAAATTGTCCATAGACCTCCTTACCCTCAAACTCCTTTTTCAAATCGTTTGCCAAATAAAACGGGTTTCTGCTACTCATAGCAGTAAACATAAGAATAATAAATTACATTACCATTTCTCTAGGTTGTTATTAAATAATGCAGAAAGCCTTAATTTTGAAAAATTTATTGAGCTTGAAATTACTCCAAATAAGCTAGCATCAGATTTAATTTGTATAACCGAGGTTCAGTCCCAAAACCTGGTTACTCTGAAGATGGCTTATTCTAATGAGTTTACTAAACTTTGCCCACATGATCTTTACCTTGGTAAAATGGGTGTGTTGGGTAATGGTTTTTTGTCGTGATAATTTGTCGCAAAGGGAAGTAAATGTTCCAGGAATAAATGAGTATGATAAAATAATTCGGGTTAAATGTAAACCAAAAGTTATACCACGCCCATTAACTAAAATCATTGTTGGTTGTTTTTATTATTCTCCCGGCCAAAAATCGGAGCAGGGTAAAGATTTCTTGGAAAAACTTCATGCATCGCTTGACTACCTCCAATCTAAACACCCAAATGCTAGGATCCTACTTATCGGTGGCGGAAATGAATTAAATAAAAGTCATCTTTGTCGGGAAGCTAATTTAAAGCAAATTGTTTATATCCCAACAATAAAAGATGGTACTTCCCTTGACATTATTTGTACAAACATGCATGAATTCTATCAAAGATCCAATTCCCTCCCCCTCCCCCACTTGGTGGCAGTTACCATTTCACACTTTCGCTAAACCCGATACAAGATCATATCCGCAAGTACAGATTTGATGAAGTTAGGTATCGACCAATTACTGATAGGGGTCTCCTCAATTTTGTAGCATGGCTTTCAGAAGAGGAATGAGAAGATATATTCGCTGCCGACGAATCGAAAAAAAAGCCGAACTTTTCCAGAAAAAAAAACTTATCAATAATTATCTACTCCATTTTCAAGAGGTCAAAAACAAAAGATGTTCTAATGATAAGCCGTATATAAATGATGCAATAAAAAATTTAATCCGACAAAAATTAAGACTATTTCGCCAAGGAAAAACTGAAGAAGCTAACCTACTAAGGAAATCTATAAAAAAAAACAGATTCAGAAAGGTCCAGCCCAGTATTACCATAATAAAGTAAGTGAACTCTTTAAAGCACGACCGAAGCAGTGGTATAATACAGTCAAGAAAATTATCAAAAATTTTGACTTTAATCCTGACGTTCCCCCTGAAACTACAGCTAATTCACTAAATAGACACCTTGCCGCTATTGTACAAACCCTCCCTGCTCTCTCATGTAATATTCCCTCCCCCCAGCACCAGACCAGTATATCCCTGTAGTACAGCCTGTTGATGTTGAGGCGAAAATACGTTAACTAAAGAGAACTTCATTATGCCCCCTTGATATTCCAATTGATTTAGAAGAAGCATTTCCTGATAATTTATCAAAACCTTTATCAAATATTTTTAATACAATAACTACAACTGGTTTATTCCCTAAGAGCTGTGGAAAAGGATACATTATACCCATACAGAAGAAAGGTGTTAGTTTAGATTGATATGGAGTCCAACCAAATTACCCTAACACCAATATTCTCTAAACTGTATGAGAGCTTTGCAGCAGATGGGCTTAAAAAAATAATCCTTGAACTTATCGATGAACAGCAATCCGGAAACATGAAAGTTCTATCAACGACACATTACCTGATCAGTCTCCTCGATACTGTATATAAATTACTTGACGAGTCAGATAGCTGGCTCAATCTCCTTTTAATTGACCTCCAAAAAGCTTTAATCTGGTTAGTCATAATGTTTTAGTTGAAAAATTGCTGAATGAACTTAAAGTACCCCATTTTCTAGTCAATATTATTGCATCTTTTCTGTCATATAGAAGTCAAGTTGTTAAGTGCATAAATGTTTATTCTGATTCACTCCCTATTTCTTTTGGAGTTCCGCAGGGTACGCTAATAGGTCCTTTACTATTTTTGGTAATGATTAACAATCTTGCTAATAAATCAGCCGATCGATGGAAGTTTGTCGATGACAGGTCGTTGCTCGAAAAGTGCAGAAGAAATATTAAGAGTAGTGCAACGGAAATTCTCGTTGACGTTGTAAGTGAAGCAGCCCAGTCAAAAATGAAGTGAATTTCCATAAATCTAATATTATGACCTTTAGTTTTCTCAAATAAAAGCCATCATTTACAACCCCAATACCTAATGAAATAGTCACAACAAAAAATAAACTCTTAGGGGTCACACTGACTAGCGATTTGAAATGGGAGGCCCTTATTTGCTCTATTGTTAAACAGGCTAGTGCATCTCTGTCTCTCCTTAAGCTATTTGCAAAATTTTCATGCCCAAAAGCACATATCCTCCGCCTGTATATATCTTTTATCTGTCCACAGCTTGAGTATGCTTGCCCGGTGTGACATTTTGGCCTTACGGTGGAACAGTCCGATAGGCTGGAAATTATCCAGAAGAGAGCCCTGAGAATCATTTACGGTCAGGGCAAAGTGCCATACATTCTCCTCCTCCAAGAATTCTGCCTCCCTACCTTGGCAGCCCGACGTGTTACTCTTTGTTCCAATCTCGGAAATAATTTGCGTCGTAACCCAAGCTTTCAATGTATACTCCCAGCCCCTTATTGCCCTCCAAAGCCCCATTTACCCCAATCAAAAGCACAAAAAATCTCGGTTTTAAATCCTATTAATGCAAGGACTGAGCGTTATAGAAAGAGCTTTATGCCAGCGTTTGTTGAAATCATAAATAAAGGAAAATCGTAATGTATCATGTTAATGTCTCATGTGTATTGTCAATGTGTTAGTTTTTTTTTTCATTTTTATTTGACAGGCCAGTTGGATTCACTGCTGTATGTTTTTATAGTGTACTTATGTTTTTACTTATGCCCTCATTTTTATTCATTTTACTTATATTATTTACTTTTAGTTATTTTACTTACATTTTACTTATGTAAAAATTTATTTTAAATGACAATTTATCATCTAATGGCAAAATTTTGTTCGTCATTTTTGCATAAATAATTCTATTTTTTGTGAATTCTATATATATATATATATATATATATATATATATATATATATATATATATATATATATATATATATATATATACAAAGTAACATTTACGAAAAATTAAGAGAGAAACACGGATTTAATTTAAACAAAGCAGTGACAATGAAATAAAATAAAACAACAACAAAACAATTAACTAATAGAAAAATATCCGAATATTTCAACTCCACATCAGGGAGCTTTTACCAAAGGGAAAAAAGGACAAAGAGAGAAAAAAAGTTAAATCATCTAAAGAAAAAAGTGATGAACAAATACTCTCTTTAATTTATTCCTTTCGTTTAGTTTAGACGAATCTCCCCTCCCTTACTAAATTAAAAATTTTCCGTACATGTATGTTTAAATTATGTAAAGCCTGTAGAGCTGGTAAGACAGGTCACCTCTTTAAATAGTGTGAAGAATAAAGTTTAGACCAAAAGACACTCATTGTTTAGCAGGTCAAATTAAAAACATTGTTGTACATGCATATGTAAGTGTCTTAATCCCAGAATGTTAGACTGCGTCCAATACATATATGCAACATGTAGTGATTCAAAAGACTGATTTTCTACTAGTTTTTTTTCGTGTTTTAACAGCCTAACCGAGAGATAATAGAGGTGAGCACGAGTCTTAACTTAGCACATACGATGCATGGCAATGAAAGTGCTTTAAATTGCTTTTTTATTGACTTAGAGGTTTTAATTCCATCAGTGTTCTTTGTTAATGAAATTTAGCATGGATAAGAGACCATCCCAAAAGGTTTTTGTAAACATTCCAATGAGCTTTTGTTGCGACACTTTACTTGGCTAATGCCTACTAAACCCACTGTGATGTTAAGATATATATATATATATATATATATATATATATATATATATATATATATATATATATATATATATATATATAAAATTCCAGATTTTTGCAGATAGGAGCTTGGAACCTCTACAGTAGGGTTCTCTGATACGCTGAATCTGATGGTGTGATTTTCATCGATATCGCTTGAATTTTAGGGGTTGTTCCCCCTTTTTTTTGAAAATCATGAAAATTTCCTCAGGCTCGTAACTGTTGATGGGTAAGACTAAAATTATTGAGACTTATTTATTTGAAATCGGTATAAAAAGGCGATTCTTTTGATATAGCTATCGGTACTAAAATTTCACTTTTTAAATTTTTGGTTACTATTGAGCCGGGTCGGCTACCACGAACTGTTTGATAAAGTATAGCAAGCTGTCATAGACCAGCACTCCACTTTAAGACAGAGAAAAGGGAAGAGGACTTAGTAGTCTTGAGTGAAAAGCCCATAAGTTTAAACAGAAGAAGAAGATTATTCGGAAATCTCGTGTATTTTCCATCGATCTTTACGAAACAATTCTGGCGTGCTTATTAGCTCGGTCGTTAAAATTATGTTGCATTCTCTTTTAACTTTGTAATTTTATGTTTTATCCACGAGGGCTTGCATTAATTATATATAGATGTTGTATGCTTAGATTCTTGGCTACAGTGCTATTCTCTCTTTCTCTTCATTCTTCTCTCTCTACTATGTATATACACGTACATAAAATAAACAAGTTCAGTAGTAAGCATCACCTGAAACTGCTAGTGTTTGGTAATATTGTCTTCCTTTCTTTTCTCAAGGTTAAAAAGCAGCACTTGCAACGAAGTGTTGATTTTTTGGTGAATGAACTCAAAGTCATTTCATCAAAAGAAGAAGCAGAGAATCGAGTTTTTTTTGTGTCTGCAAAAGAAGTGCTACAAGCCAGATTGAATGAGCAGAAAAAAGTGCCCATACATTGTAAGCATAAATTTACATAGTAATAGAATATAGGCCTAAGTTTTTTTTTCTGAAAGAGTAATGGAATCAAAGTTTCTAATATCAGTTAGTACTTCAAAAGGAATTTGCATTTATCCCTTACCAACTAAACCTGAGGCCAAGTGAGATCGACAATATATTTTTATTGTAGTAACGGCTTTATCGGCTTGTGAATTCTGCATTTTATAGAGTTAACAATATAGATAGGGTTATTTCTTGTGTTTCGGGGCAAAGTAATTTAGTATTACTATGTATAGCATGGTTTGTTTTAGAAGTAACAATATTTACCGTGTGCCAGGCAATAAAGAATAAAGTTAGTTTTATGAACAATGGATTTGAGACTTTTTGTCCAGGGTTGGGTCTTTTTTCTTTTTTTTCCCTTTTTTTGAAGTAAAATTCTTCTTGGGGCATAACATTTATAAGTTTGAGGGGTTGAAAACTATCGTTTAAGTGATTGCGAAGAAATAAACCAAAGTGTTACTCCCTCAACACTTATGTCGGTAAAATCGACCAAAGGCTGCTGTAGTATTTTATGTTGCTTGAGCAAAATAAATCTAGATTCTAATATCATTTGGGGTTAAGTAATGTAAGGTCTTTGATCTGTCAAAAAGTGGCTGTTAAAAATATATACAGTCAATGGGATTAAAGGAAACATGATTGTATAATTGGTTTACCGCGATAATTTAATCGAATTATTGTCGAAGTATAAAATTATAAACATTTGAACTGAATTTTACATTTTTGTCAGATTTTAATCTTCTTGTTGTATTCAGTGACCAAAAATTTATGTTAATATTTCAGTAGTGGACAGTGGCAACTATCTATTCGTTTTCAACAAATCTGTAGACTTATCCTCGTAAAATTAAAAATTCCGCCATTTTTTTTTTTTTTTACCGGCGGAATTTTCTTATTCCTCTAATTAGATCGATTTCTTTTTGAAACTTGCCAGTTAAATAACAGTTGTGTTTTTGTTGCAGGCATTCGACTTCAAAACCTTTATTGTCAATGATAAAAAACCAGATAAATGTAATGCGGTGCTTATTAAAAAGATGGCAAGTGTGAGCTTTGGAAAATGGAAATATTAAAAGAATGAAACAACTCAACAATAAAAACAAATTATACTGTTAAATATACTGTAGCTGTTCTGTAATGATTCTTAAGAAATCATAGTTTCTAGAGTTTAAATGTTTGTGATCATGGATGTATACAAGTCGCTTAATTGTCTCATTTTCTTTCCCCAAAGCGGGCATTGCAATGACGGAAGGATTTTTTGGACGATTACACGAATTTGAAAATTTTGAGAAACAATTCGAGGAATGTATATCAAGGTCTGCTGTCCGAACCAAATTTGACCATCACACATCCCGTGGGAAACTTATTGTTAGGTAAAGCCTATTTTACTTGTATTTTTGTTCTTATATTTCGCTAATGCTTATAAACAAGCTGCTAAAAAGCTCATTTCCTGATTCTGACTGACTTGAAACTGGTGAGACTTGTTATGACTAATAAGGCTTGAAACTGAAGCTGGTCCTTGCATACAAATAATGCGAGTTCTGTCTGTTGGTTTCGAAGATAATTTGGTAAATCACATTGACCCGAAAAAGAAGACAAAGAAGAAAAAAGAGTTTGGAGCAAAATCTTGACGCTACCTGTGCTTAGTGTACTGTTTGGGGCATTAAGAGCCATGCTAATGCGCCATATGTCGCATTTTTTTCACATTACTATTTTCGTTGTAGGTGCTTTTTTCTCCAATCAGTTGTTTCGTGTTGAATTGTATTACCTTTTTATTTATAAAACTCATGAGTCTTAATGTTGCAACATTGCTAAGGTGAAAATGAATTTGTTGGACACTTTTCTTGACTTATACCGGAAATTTAGTCAGTGGATATAGGTTAGCTTTAAAAAAGAAAAACCCGAGGCCACCCCGATAATCTGCCCGCTATATACTATTTTGTTGTTGATTTGGAGAGTTAAAAAGAATACAGCGTGTCCTTGACTTTTATTGTATTTGGATCTATTTATCTGTTTGTGTCAAAATTATGTCAATTTTCTACAGTCTTTGGATTCAGACGATTCGTCTTACCTTTGGTAAATACATCGTGTTTTTTTAATTAAATAACTTATTGAGAAAAATGGGCATCATCTATAGCAATAACCTATTATTTATTATGAAAAATATTATGCTGTGAAGGATCCTTTGGCTATCAATTCTCTTGTTGAATCTTTTTATCGCAAAAGAGTTACCACTCTTTTGACTTCAATAAAAATTGACCATGTGAAAGAACATTTTATTTTTACCTTGCAATACAATCAAAGCAATGCATTATATTCTTATTTATTTATGTATAACACAAGAAATGAACACTAGAAATGAAACTGCAGAGTAGTGTAAAATAAACAAAAAAAATCATTACAAAATATGAAATATTTTTACGAAACAATAGTCATCCATATCAATAATCAACTAAACAATAAACAACAATATCAATAATCGTTACGAAAAAAAAAAAATCAATTTTACCAACCTGACGATGGAAAAGCAAGCTAGGTGATTAGTAATAGAAACAACATTATTAATATTCTTAATCATATTGGATGCCGCACTGGCCAGTCACGTGCAAGCATTAATGACAACACAACCTGATGCAATTTTTCTATCTTAAAACAGCCGGTTAAATACGTCAGATTTTTACAGCATCTAAAGTAATTGTTTCTAAGTCTCCGTAAATCTTTTCTCCTCAATGAATGCTGGAATCAAGATAGGAGATTTACTACTGGAGCGCAAAAGGTATTACAAAAGTAAGGCAGACACTTACGGTTATAGAGTGTACCAATTTGACACTGGCAGGACCAACCTAAGTAGATTAGAAAAATATTTCTGAATTCACCGGAAAATACGTCAGTATAATGTTGTGCAAGATTCATAAGGTTTAATCCCGACTGGGCTGGGAGAGCGCACTTGCTGCTATTGACAACTCTGTTCCCAGCCTTTTTACTATTTGGAGTGTCCCACGCCTTGAGCCTTGCATTACGTAAGCAATATTTGTATTTCTTCTTCGTATTTGCTTGACGGTAAACGCTGTACCGGAAAAAGGTCGATCACAAGCATTCCAGAATCGCAGCCAAAATTTTGGGGGGTTAGTTACTTTCTTCCCTTCCGGATGTATATTGCACAGAGGCTTACGGGACCCTGAACAATACATTGCAGCAAATTGTAGTACTTCAGCACCAGGTCTAGAATAAAGTAAAATTAATCTTATTTTTTTACAAATAGCAGTTTATCTGCAGTTGGCTGTCACTTTGTATGTGATCGAAATATCCAGAATTTTTGTCATTGTTTTCACTGCCTAATAAAGACATTTATCCCTATTAGAACTCTAATTTAACGTCATGGAAAGGCAGTGTGATCTTCGAAATTACCTACATCTTATTTTCAGTTATTTATTTTCTGTTACTATATTTATTAACATTCAAATTTTCAGTGCCTTTTAATATCTTTTTTTGCTAGTTTTCAGTTTTAATTATTTACAGCGATATACGTATGTCTATGGAAAGTATTCGGGAAACGTCTGTAAAAAGAAGCGAAGAACTGCAAGGCCAGAAAGTCGAACTTTCCCGTGCTATTGAAGAAACAGAGCGACAAATGTTGCTGGTGACAAAAGAAGCCAAGAACAGAATAAGAAATATGGTGGAAGAGGTTTGTCTCCTATTTTTCTCCTTCGATTTAAATTGGTGGTGGCGAAAGCAATTATGCCCGATGCCGAATAAATTTTTGCGGCACGCCACTGAAAATTTGTCGGTGGCGTGCCGCGGATTGATCGGCATTTATTCTATTTTTTAGCATTTTTCACTATTCTTTTTTAATTTGGAAAACTAAATTGGCATCAGTTCTTATCGGAATTCCTTCTTCGTTCTAATCTAGAGTTTTAGGGATTCGCCATTCCTTTTCATCTTCATTACGACGACCGAATCTTGAGCAAAATAAGGACGAAACATCAAGCTTAATTTTTTTAAAGCATTGTTTTAAACTAAATGGTCGATAGTGAGAGCTTAAACTTTCTGAGAATTGAATTCATCCGACAAAATAGGAAATTAAAAGAAATTTTCTTACACGTTATTTTCATGGTTAATTTATAAAACCTCAAGGGAATCAGATGACTGTTGCTTGTTCCATGCCTGGATTTCCTGGTCTTATAACCTGCATTCTACTTCTTTGACTACCCTATACCTATGTGGCAATTAATTCCCTGAGGTCTCTTCTCTTCATTACAAAACTCAGAAAATAAAACATGTTTATGGCTTCTTTTCCACTGTTTTTCCTTCAATGGTACTACAACAAAAAATGCTGTCACTACGTATAATCTGACCTACAACGTGTCTTCTTTGACTGTTAAAACCTTTTATAGTAGCTCTTTCCTTATTTGCTGCTATTTTTGCCTAAAAACTGAAGACATTCAGCTAGAAATAAACTCAAGCACTTCCCTTAAAGCTTTGACAAGCTTGTTGTTGTCATGTATAAAAATAGGCTTATTTATACGGCGTGGAGCCAATATTTAATGCTTAACGGTAACTATTAGTCCTGCACCACTGAAAACCCTTTCTGCTACCGCACGTGTTGCGGGCAACGACATACCTTTTCTTGCCAAAGCTGCAATCCATGGCAGCTGAGTAGAATATCCTGTCCAGATCATTTGATCTCCAGGTATGGGCTGCCTAGCTCAGACATGAATGTACTTGACTCCGAATAATATCACCATTTTTAGCCTGTTCTGCATCATCACTGCCCTGACATCATCTGATATAGAAGCTTTAAAACCGACTCAAAATCTAGCAGTTCGTACAGCAACCTCTGGCAACGCGAAAGCTAAAACCTCATAGTTGATCCAGGGACGCTTTGACGTGGTGACACTGTCGGTTTTCTGCAAGTACATGTATAACCAATCCTCCATCAGAGGAGCTATCGAAGCTCGTTCCTGACAGAGCAAACCCCTTGCGATCAACTTGCCAAAGTACAGTTCGTCAGGTCTACCTTGAGCAGGGTACTCCCCGCCAAGAATATCTGAAAACGAGTTTCACCCGACGATCGGTCGCCACATTGAATAGCTTGCGGGCAGACGTAATTTCTGAAAATCCTTCCTTTGACGCGTTCAAGAGAAGGTATAACAAATTGCACAGTGTTGGAAAATGAGGCAATTACCAGGACTAGCGACATTTCGTCACCTGTGATGGAGCCGCGAAGCCTGTAGTAAAAAAAAAGCTTCCTTTTCTTTGATTTCTGATAATGAGGAGATTTAGAGTTGCTGCTCTGTTGAGAAAACCCCCGAACCCCCATTCACACAACTGATTGGGTTAGCTGATCCATCGACAGCGCCAGAGATTACAGACTCCTCGTCAGCCTCATCATGGGCCCTTTCCTCTTTTTACGAAATAATTCTTACTACATTAGCATGTTCACCACAAGTTGAAGTTCTCTGTCCTGCAGAAGCAGGATGAAAAAGTTATTTCTTTCTATATATCCTAGTTCTATTGATCAGCACCTCTGCCCCTTTACCTATTATTCTCAAACAGGATCCCATTCTTAACATATAAACTTTAATTTCAGTAGCCCTAGCTCCAAAAATGTGCCTCAGTCTCTGCTTTTAAAATATTCACATAATGGTTGCATCCTTATAGCATAAGACTGTTTCAATTCTAAGACTAAAATTGCAGTTTTAATTCCTATTTTAGATTCAAATCAATCACGATCAACCTTGCTATTTTTCGTCTTGCTCTTCATCTTGTGACAGCCTGTCTGAGGATACACAAGGTGAAGGCATTGCGCTGAGGCATAGACACACGCTTTCGCGTGGCAAACTGGGTATTGGAAATTCTGCAAGGTTTATTGGCCAATATTTGAATCATGTGTGTGGAAATTTGGAAAAAAGCTACTTCTAAACATTAGTGGGTATTAAGTGTCTCAAAAACTGGTGATCGTAGCGAAGAGCGCATAAACAGCTGAAAGACAATAAATCGTAGTTGACGAGTAAATTCAAAAAAATTTTGAGGGGAATTTAAAATGTTTGCATGGACTAATAATTAATGGATTTCGCCTTATATTATAGTCTCAGTTGGACACATAATCTTAGAAAGTAATTCAGTGCTAGAAATTCCCAGTAAACCGCCGCCGCGAAACATGATGGCGGGGTGCCAAAGTGTTTGCGGTGGCGGGTCGCTGGAATATTTTCGGTGCGGCTAAAAAAAAAAAAAAAAATTTATAATAAAACGTAGAAGGATGATACAACATTGTTTTTATGTGTAAACTCTGACGTGGATAAAAAATGTATATATCTAAAACATCCAAAAAGAGTAGATCTTTTTCCACTAAAAAAATTTTTTTTTTCCCAAATGAAGTCGAAATAAACTAATATAAATTGCAAATACCTCAATGCTATATATTTAATATACGAAGCAAAAACAAGAAGCTGGAAATAAATGATGCAGTAATTCAAATAAGATGCTTCGATTGTAAGCGCCGAAAAATAAGGATCAAGCCATCTCATTTATGCTTTCTTTATTTTCTGGATGATGAGTGCCTTGATGAAAACAAACAATTTTAAGAATTTAAATCAAAGAATTTAGAAATTATATTGAGAGAAAATGGCCATGGCATTGAGACACGATGTAATTGTTCCTTGAATATCCTGTTGTTAGAATGTCTGTTTCGAAATTTGAGGTGTTTCCTTTTTTAGACAAAATCAATTAGATAGTTGCCTTCCAATTGGCCTTTCTTTTTTGGAAATAGATAGTAGATTACAAAAAAATGCCACCACTACCTAGGCATCTTAATCTTTCTTTTATTATAACCCTACAAAGTGGGATTGAACCTCGTCTTTCTTATAGCTTGTTGTTTGACATACGGTCAGTCAAACGGGTATCCAAAACTATCCATAGACAATTCCTCTGGAAAATTTTTAACAAAATTTTCTTCTGCCTTTCAAAGTGCCCACGTTTCCGAACAATATACAACCACGTAGCTTCCAATTTTCTTATCCTGATTCGCAGGCTCATCTTGGGCATTGGCTATTTTGCTTTTTACATTTCCACTGCACCCATCATCTTTATTAATAATTCGACCCAGGTAAGTGAAGCTATGTGTCTGGTCGAGATTCTCATTGCCCAACAAAAATAACTGTCCGCTTAAAGGAAAATAGAATTTAAACATGATATGATAGGATGGCAAACAGAACAAAACAAATTACTTTCTGGCAGCTATTGCAATCTGAATATTCCAGTGTCGTTGTCTTTTGGACGTTCGTTAAGGTGAGGTTCACTGGTTGTCTTTTTTATTCTTCTTGTGCTATGTTGCTTGCCTTGGCCAGTGTTAACTTTCCCGAATGAAATACTAGAATTTGAACTTGGACAATCTATGCTCGAATAGTTTTGCTCGTCATCAAACTCTTGATCCAAGTTAGGAATCAAAGATGACTAAGATATAGGAATCAAGATATGACACTGCTTTAATTCCTCATTATTATTAGTATTATCGTTATTCGTAATTATTTCTTCGTTGCTAAATTTTGTTTTTATTTTTTTAGGTTGAGATTAAGGTTTCCAAAGCGTTGAGTGAAGAGATCCGTCGTCTTTCGGCTTTAGTTGAAGAATTCAGTGAGCCATTTGACTCGAACCTTTTGGTTTTGAACGAATATAAGAAAAAGCTTCATAAGCATGTCGATTATGGACTTGTAACTAGTTTAAGATCTCGTTTGACTTCGGCTGTTTCAATGAATATAGATTCAGCTAGAAAAGAGATGGCGGGTAAATATTTATATGTATATACATATTTATTCTCTTCTTTATTGCACGCTATACCTCTGTATTTGTTTTTTTGCTGGTTAACATATATGCTTAAATTTACTACTGTTACTAACAATAACTCCCTGCAGGACGAAGCCGCCTGAGGCCAACGCAGCTACGCACGCTCCTCCCCCCTCCCAATGTATTCAAAGCCTTCCTCTTTACACTTCGCAAGAAGTTCCCATTTCCCTTAAATATTTCCTTGAAACATCCTCCCATCCCATTCTGGGACGACCTGCGTTTAGTTTGACCCTTAGATCTTTGGAAAAATTCAATTTTGATTGTGATTTAAAAGGGAATAACAATTAGATTTTCAAGCGGTTTAGCTTAGTAGTTTTATCATCTTAGTGACAGAAATAAAATGTATTGGTATCATCGACCTTTTCTTCTTTTTTCTTGCCTGATCTCTTTCTTACATGAATTTCTTGCAAGAATTTTTTCGAAGTAAGAATTTTTCGTTTTTGCTTTCACTTGTAATTATAGGGTGAAAATTAGGTATTGGTATCTGGGTTTGAGTCCTTTTGTTGATTTTTCGAGTAACTATAAAGCTTTCAGTGACTGTGCATGCATCAATAAATAGCGAAAAAAAAATAGCTTTAATTCCCTATATCAACGGATAGTCGTGTTCTGCTAAGTCATTCTACAGGTTTGTTTGAAACATGAAAAAAGGAAAATCCGTCTGCGGTGTGTAAGCCACGTTTGTCTGAAAACGATCTAGTAGAGCTTAGCTATGCATTGATAAAATGAATTATAACTTTTTTTTCTCCATTTATTGACGCATGTACAATCAGTGATAGCTTTATAGCTACTTGGCAAATAAATAAATTAAAAGCTCGAAACAGTGCCTAATTTACGAAACAGTGCCTAATTTTCACCCTGTATTGCATTTACTTGACAACTTTAGCTTTTATAATTTTATCTATGTTTTGAGGTTTGTAATTGAGAAAAGTTAAAGGTAAACTAGAGAGATTCAAATAGCTGTGATGTAGAAACCTAGTCATGGAAATACTTCTTTTATAGGTCTTAATGTATTTTAGCAAGACTTTGGATCCAAATTATGTATACCCTTGAAATGAACAGAGGTATCTTGAAGTGGAAGGTGTAGCTTTACATTCTAAATTTACAATCTTTATATACTTAGCATCTACTTTTTTTTGTTCTAGTATCAGAAGAAATAAATTTATATGTCTCAAATTTCTAGCTTGGCTGATTATTAGGATTTCCTCTGTAGTCTAAAAATCCGATTTGTTTCGCTACTTATTTCCAAGGCTTAATTCTTATATGATATATACTAAAAAATTTCGTCGATGTTTATGCTAATTTGTTTTTTAGCCCAAATTGTAAATATTTTGCCTGACAGTAAGAAGTCCACAGTACAATTGCCTTTGGATAATCGCCCATTTGAAGTCAATTATCCGTTTCGCTGTGATAATCTTTGCGCTGATTTCAAAGAGGACATTGAATTTAAGTTTTCTTTTGGTGTTTTGACTGTAGTACACCGATTAGCTGGCAATAAACTTGGATACTTCTCAAGGCTGAGAAATCAGAATGTAGAGGTAAGACAATTTAATATTTAGTTGATGGATTTGAGCAATTTATTCTTAAACCCGTTTTTTGGCATCCAACTATGGAGTTTGGCATGAATATTACAAAAGTCATTGCTGTTCTCTTCTCCTATTAGTTGACTGAGAGTTTAAACCTTAATTTCATTGTCAATAATAAGTGGATAATTAGATTAAAGCTAAGTCAGTATCTACTGCATATTCTCGGTGTTTTAGGATATATCTATAAATTATATTTTATACATTAGCGTTTGGACAATTGCAATGTTTTATGATGGATGTATAACATAAAATGAAGAATTATTGTTAAAATATTTTTTACAGGACCAATATTTAGTGTACAGAAAGCCTCTATTTGTTTTAATAGAAGTAACTTTTTTGAACTAACAATGTTTTTCCGCAACTTTTATTTAAAGTATTTTCTTGAAGTTACCTTAATTTTCATATGTTTTCAAACCATAATATAAGCATCCTCGTATAGACTGTGGACGTTATTTTATCGGTTTATTTTATTTATTTTTCTAGTAACACGAAACGAGTTCGTGTCAGCCCAAAATTCCTGTGGACTGGACATGTTCTGCTTAACATCGTTTAATCTCTATGTTACATATGATATTTTCTTTTATCCCGTGTAAATGAAAGAAAATGCTGTTCAGCTGTTTTGTGCTAAATCTTTAAATTATTTTTCCTTTCACAGATTTTGAAATCATAGTATTAATGACAAGAAAAAGATGGATCACCTATATTTATCTATGTGGAAATCCGTCTTTAATAACGCGTAAAGGATAAAGGCATAAATGAAAACAGAAGCAAAAACACAAACCAATATTTACATTAACTATACAATGACAACTACAAGGAAATGTCGCACGATGTGATAAAATAAAAGATGGTCCTGCCATTGCATTATAGTTTCTCTGTTCTAGTCTAACTTAATGTTCTCAAGTCCTACTGCAATCTTGTCGAGGGTTCCTGTGCAGAGGAGGAAGGGGATAAGTATATTTAAACGTCTAAAAATTTTTGTGTTCCAGAACTTCTAAAGGTGATTATCCAAGAGTTGTCTTTGCAATTTTTGGCTAATCTTTTCTGAAAGTATTTATATCAAGCATGTTCTAAGATAAGTATAATTTCTAAAGCAGACGTATCCAGCCTCTAAGGGCTATATCCAACCTAATAATTTTATCCTACCCAAATAGGCTACATCTTACCTAAGAATCCCTAAAATAGCTTATTTCTCCTCCCTGACCCATATTTGTATTGACTAAAACGTATACTGATGTTTAAGCAAAGAAGCTTAACAGGAGTGATCGCAGTCATGTGTTTATACTGGTATTCCTTTTTATAAGCTCATATTTTTCCTATTGAAATAGGGGGGGGGGGTGCTGTTGTAAGAAATGATGTAAATGGGTGGATTATATGGTGAATTTAATAAATTTAGGAGAATGTATTAAAAATCATATAGTTGAGAAATTTACCTAATAGATGTAATACCTTAGTATTATGGCACAGCATGTGATGTCTGTAAAGAATTGTTTTCTAATGTCTTCTAATCTTTTCTAAATTGTTTTCTAATGAATCATCTCATATTTTTATCACTTTTAGCGGCCTACGATGGGTTTCTTTGCACTTAAAATAAAACAACAAATAGATAAAAACATGTCTGTTTGCCAGGGAAGCTTCTACAACATATTTTTTTTTCAGGCATCTCAGTCAACTGCAGCAACACCTATGACTCCAGTTATCCAGACTCAAAGTCTAATGGGAACTGAAGAGTGGTCTGTGATTTCAAAATTTGCATTGGCAACTGTTTCGTCACAGGGAGCGATGGGAGGACTTCTCATTGGGGGCTTTGTAAGTATAAAGAGTTTCATATACTATGTTTCTGTTCGGGAATCCACTTTTCCTTTTTGATACAAACCCCTTCAAATATTACAAAATAATGCAAATATTTATCCAATTACAATAAGTAACGTAATCAATTGTCAGTTGCACCTTTTTATGGCTCATCTGGTTTCTTTCCTATTTATCAAAATCACTTTGCTGCTATTTCGAATAGATGCCTTGAATACGTTTTCGTAACTTTTTACCTTTTTTTTCCACATTTATTTCCAACTAATTCATAATTTCATGATTATCCAACATTTTGTAATTCCGACTTATCTTTTGAATTGAGACACACAGTGCGATAAAGGTTTAGTTTGCGTCATAGATAGATAGATTGATGTTTATTGTAACAAAAGCCACTTTGGGCCATGGCAAAAAACAAAAACAAAATAATACCACATGATACTAACACACTGCAAAAAGAAAACAAACATTATAAGGCATATAATACCATAAAAGTAACATAATTACATAAAATATCGCAGACATGATCAATATACTGTAAATGCTTACATGGATCATGGCTACAAAAAAGAAAAAAGAAAATGCTTCAAGCACAACATTATAGAAAGTAATAAAATAAGTTTCATCATTCTTTTCTTGTCCCACCTATCTTCCACCCTCCAAAAATATCTCTCTGTCCTGGATGGCTACACATGCGTACCTCCCCATCTTAATATCTACTTTACACTTACTTTTTATATTGGACCAAAAGCTTCGAGTTTAATCCTAACCGCAATTAGGAATTGTGTTGATATAAAGCATTTTTTACATCTAGTTAGAAAAGTGTAGCATATCTCCCTTAAATTTAACTTGTAAAAGGATTCCATAGAAGATGTCTGTTTTACTTTCGGTTTTGTTATGAAGGAAACACTTGGGATGTTTCTCACTCAGGAGGTAAACCTTATTTAAATTTCTAATGTTGTAGCTTTGTTCATTGTTGTACTTTTAACGGCAATACATGTTGTGCTTAAGCATTCCATTAGGCATTTCCGCTGTTTGTTTATGTACGTATCTTTTTGTTTGAGTGATAAATAATATTTATCTATCTATCTAATAAATAAGTCGTCGAAAGACAAAGGATTTTCCCTGAACATCGTGGCATAGCCAGGATTTTATCAGGAGAGTAGTTAAGTGCATTTTTGGGTGATGGGTGGGTAGGTCCTACATCGGAATAAGTCTTTAAAGCAATTGTGTAATGAAGTTCATATTTATGTAGTACTTTAAGTCTTTACAGCAACCTCATTGCCTTATTTTTTTAAGTCGTTTTATAGATTGAAGACCCTTTTAAAAACAAAAACCGTTGCAGTGTTTGGTTTGCTGTTTTAAACTTTTTGAGTCGAGAGTCCATAATATTTCTATTTTTTAATTCGTGTTTTTTTTGTTTTTTTTTTTGAAAATTCTATTTCATCTCCCCAAAATCCAACCATGATTTCAGCATAACCCAATCTATCAAGTTATAAAATACAGTAATGTAGCAGAAAAATGGTCAGTAACTACTTAATCAATGGAATTAACTTTGGGTGAATTCCCAGACCTTCAGAGATAGACTTAAAAGAAGAGCTCTTCCAAAAGTAAAAATGTTCTCCCTCTTATATTTTTATCTTGAGGAAGGTCAATATTCACAACTCTTTGATCCTAGAGGAAGAGGAATGCGCATGCAATAAACGAGGCTACTCATTCAAGCAGATTCTGCAACCCTTATAAGAATCCTTGAACCCCTATCTTTGAATATTGGTCCATCATGCGTGAATCAGTGCATGCAAAGAAGATCTTCAGTAATGCAAGTCTCAAGCCCGACATATATAAGCTGCTGCTCTCAAGTTTAAGAATTGCACTTTGAAAGATTGATCTACGAAGTAATAACTGACTTATTTAGATGCCACAATACTGCGTAGGATAATGTAACTATATTAGCGGTATTAGTTGACCCCTCATTCCAGTAAAGGGTCAAATCCTTATGAAGCCGAGAGGAGACCAATATGGACTTGAAAAGGCTCTTCCGTAAAAGAAATAGTAGGCACTTGGAGGAATCTGATTATATTTTTGAAGTGACACTTAAACCACTAGTAAACCTTTAGTAAACCCCGCTAGTTTACCGCTAGTAAACCCCGCTAGAAAAAAAAAAAAAAAAAAAAAAAAAAAAAAAAACTACAAATTGTGGAAAAAAACTACAAGGCAAAAACTAGAGCTTATCCAAAAATTTTGATTGTATATTCGAACCTTGCGAATAACATCTCACAATTTTCGAATCAGCAGAAATTTGAATCTGTTACCAAGTGTAATAGGTACGAGACTAGGTGGGACAAGCCATGATTGTGGGAAAACGGCTTCATTACGTCTAGGTCAAAGACTATATGACGTGACTTTATGTATCATGCTAGTGAGCCACAATGAATTTTTAGAAATATGTGGTTTTCTTTAAAACTAAATATTAGTTTCAAAAGCTCCGAAATTTCCCTTTTTCGGTAGAATTCTGAAAATCACCTTTTGGTTTGGGTACGTGGATAACTAATCTGGCATTTACAAAAAATCTTATTAAGCCTCCAGATGTCGACACGACGCTGAACCCCTTTTAACCAACACGTTTTACCTTTCAAGAACTCCCAAGAGACACTGAGCTATCATAACTTGGAAGTATTTTGCGTCTTTATCTGGAATTCCTAACTAGCAATGAGTTTCTTGCCTTTCCTTCTAAGGTGTTAGTATATTAACTTGCATAGCAAATAAGTGGTTGCATCAAAAATATTCAGATGAAAGATTATGAATAAAATAAAATCTGATATGAATAATTGATTAGTGCATACTTAGTTGACGTCCAAACTTTCTTTGAACAAGCGTTAAATACATTTGAATCTGTATTATAGTTTAAACGTATTAGGTATAGTTTTCGCTACGAGTAAAAACAAATATCTTACTTGTTTTCTTTAATAAAATTTTCATTTCAGTTGATGAAAACGATTGGATGGAGACTGATCCTTGGATTCGGAGTCATATATAGCGGATCTTATCTGTATCAATGGTTAACGTGGACAAATAAGTCTAAGGAGAAAACCTTTAAGAAGCAATATGTACAACACGTGACAAGACAATTGAGACTAGTCGTAGATTTAATTTCATCAAACTGTAGTCATCAAGTCCAACAGTAAGTCTTAATATTTCCTATAAGACTTTTCATAGAAAATTAATGTATATGCGATTCTTAGCGGAAGAATTTTAGCAAGAGTTTGACAACTCCGAATTTGAAGTTCCACGCCAGATGTTCGCTTCCAGGCACTGAGTCTTCATTTCAGGAATATAAATACGATATTCTATGATTATAAACCATGAAGACCATTTATCTGAATAACCTTGACTTCTCTATATGATTCACAAGAGATAGATGAAAACATTTACCCACCCTAAATCTTAATAGAAAGAATTCGGATTAGTTATAACAAAAGAATACATCGTGTGCACTCTAATGTAAACTGTTATAAAATTAGATACAATATAAAAACAAGACTGTCAGACATCTTCGGTGATCCTGATTTAGCCGACTCGTTTCATTGCAGTATACTCTGTGATATTTTGTCATCATTGCGATCGAAACACTAAGGATTTCATTTTGGCGGGGGACATTGCTCTTCGGAAAAGTATCCCAAAGGAGCTGAAATAATTTTCCCTCTCCTATCCTCAAGAGTGTGCACATTGCAGCGATTTTTTCTCTTTTTTCGCCATCTTTTTTCACTAAACTTTTTATTAGTTTTTACCATTTCTTTCTTTTTACAGGGAATTATCGAGTACATTTGCCCGTCTTGGCAGCTTTGTTGACAACGCCTCCGTGGATATGCAAGATCTTCTCCGAGAGGTTGAGAAGGACATCGAAGTATACGAGTCAATTAGTAATGAAGCTAAGAAACTTAGGAACAAGGCCAATTTTATTAACAGCGAATTGCAGCAATTTGAAGAGATGTTCCTTCAAGCTTCGTAGTAGCATATTTAG
Source organism: Artemia sp. Qi Xiang Cuo (assembly GCF_049724085.1). Classification (NCBI taxonomy): domain Eukaryota; kingdom Metazoa; phylum Arthropoda; class Branchiopoda; order Anostraca; family Artemiidae; genus Artemia; species Artemia sp. Qi Xiang Cuo. The sequence goes on along the minus strand of NC_142798.1, from coordinate 48,319,359 downwards.
GAAGTTTCTGTTATATTTCGTGTCGTAGAAGGGATTCAGGACTCGAATAGTGTTTTTGCCCTTCTTTTGTGTACAGAAATCTGTATTTAGACATTTAAGTTGGAGAAGAAGGTGATTGATATAATTATCCGAAAATAACAAGAAAAAGCCGATTTTCGTGAAAGGAATTTTGATTTAACATCTATCGAATATTTAGGCAGGATTGTCTAAGTATGACCTGATCCTCTATATAGAGTCGGTTAGTTATCGTGTATCTCATATTTATGTGAATCTATATTTATAATTTTTAGGATTTTTAATTTGGGTTCTTAAAATGAATTAACTTGCAAAATTTCTTTCTAAGTTAACATCAGTCGGTTGTGTTTTAAATGCAAAATAAACAGAGACTTTTTTTTTCTTTGTTTGTTGACTATTCAAAAATAATACGCTTTCATTTTTCCATGGGAAGCAAATGAAAGCGTAATATTTAAAAACAGCAAGGGCTGAGTCGTTTGAGGGTTTGACTATTTCTGATAAAGTTTGTTTTAGAACAGCCACGCTCCTTAATCTTAATACAATCCCTGTAATCAATTAAATTATGTTATTGACCGTCTATTACTAACTGGTTATCAGGTGTTCGTATCTACTCGAAAGTTAAAAAGTAGGTTGAAATCAGAATTTTAATAAAATGCTATTAAAAAAGATTGAAAGTGTATTTTCACTTTTCTAAGGAGTTACTCCTGCATGGCAAAAATTGAGTATACTCACTTTTGTATGTTGGTGCATATGTTTGCTCAATCCAAAATTTCGTTGAAAAAAGGTTTTCATGAAACATTATAAAAGCTTGATGAAAAATTTCTTCAGTTGTTTCCTTAAGAAGCAAGCCAACTTGGGCATAAGAGGGAGCCATGCTTTTCCCCTTTACATAGCTGAAAATCTACAACAGCACGCCTTCTTCCTTAAAATTTAGGAAGGAAGAATTTCTTGGAAAATAGAATCTAATAAAGAAATGTAAATGTGTCTCTGTAAAGAAATATCCTGCCAATTTCCCTTTTTTGGTCTTCAAAAAATTCAGTCGAGAGAAATTTGTGGAAACATGTGAACTCCTTTAAAGTAAGATTTGTCAACAAAAAGACAGCAATATCAATGGAAAAAGAAAGCCCGTAAAGTAAAAAGGCACATCTTGATTTCTTAATCGATACTCATTTTAAGTTTTATATCGTGCTACGTTCTTATTTCATTTCAAATCTAGGGGCTTCGAATTTGGAATTAAAATGAAAATTCGATGGGGAGAGGGGGGCGACAGTGCTGTACCTTTTTAGAGTATCCCAGAATTCAAAATCCCTTTTTTTCATTCTTCAACACTTTAAGCTACACTTAAAGAATAAGTCTTTGAAACTTTTACAATTTGATTTGCCATTGACTGATAAAATTAGTACAATCTGATGTCTAAAGTTTGGTCGTACAGGAGGCACAAGGGCGGCGCATATTTTCTGCTTAAAGTAATATTTTGAATTGGTACTTATTTGATTGATTACTGCAATATTCTGTACATCTACTGTATTTCTTATTTAATTTTTGTTTTCCTTTTTTACGGTACGATTAATCAATTTAACTAATTCAGGAGATAACAGGCTATATTTCTCTCCTCTTATTCTGAAAATCTTTTTGATGCTATAATTATAGATGATTGGTCTTTGTTGATGAATTATGGAGTTGATGAATTATGGAAGTCCTATTTCAACAATTATTAAAATATTTTATTGTAATTACTGTAATTTTTTTGCATTTATAAATGCAAGATGTATATTAAGCCGAAATCTTATCTTTTTGTTTATTAATTTAAGTTTGTTGTGTTTTGGTATTAAAAAATTCCGAAAAACCTCAAAATTCAAACTGTCACAGATCATCGGGCAATCGTCGTACACGTCTCGTTGTTTTGAAAAATGTCAATTTCTCATAAAGAGAAAAAGACAAAATAATATTAGCTCTTCCTATTCGTGAATGTGAATATTAGATGTTTTGAAAAAAGAGGAAAAATTTAGGGAAGATTAGTAAATATCTCAAAGTTAACATTGAAATGAAAAACCAGGCAATTCGTCATGATCGTGACATGACACGGGCAAACATGTTCCAAATTTACGGAAACACGAGTTACTATTTATTGGTGACAATGTTCTTGAAAACATCCACATTTTTTCTGGGTTACACCCGTCGACGTGGTTGGACAAACCTCACAAGAATCCTTTAACTCACCCGCTTAAAACTGACATCGAATGAATTCACACGACTTCCAGGATAAGTAAGCTATTTAAAAAGTAAATAAATCACAATTTCATTTAATTCGGCTTTTTCCCCGTTTTCATAATAAACTACGACGTGTCTCAGACCAGCGCAAATTAGAAAATCTTGTGACTAGGTGCTTGAGCGGGTATTGACAATTCTTCAGCAAATTCTTACTTTAGCTGTTCGGATTACAATTATTTTTGAAAAGCAGGATTTGCGATTATTTATATAAATTGCTTTCTAGAAGTGTGGAAATATTAAATTCTAGTCTTTTTTTTGGACATTAATAATCATTTTTATTTCATTAATCTTTCATCCAGAGTATCCTTAGCTGCCGAAATATTGTTTGTGTACAATTATTCATTTTTAACCACAAAAATACTTACAGAGGAGTTTTTATCATGAAAACTGCATAAATTGATAAACGTCAGATAAGCTAAAGGATAATAAACTGCTAAATTTTCATGTTTAGCAAAACTTTTCCCCTGAAGCATGTCATTCGAAAACCTTACAAAACAATTAAAAAATTAATTCCACAACATGAAAAAAAAAAAAAAAAAAAAAAGGGAAGAACATAAATTAATGTAAATATTGATATTACTTTGTAAATATTGGTATTTTATACTTTCTGATAAATTTGTAAGCCAGAGGTTATTCGAACTATTAAAATTCCTTCTGCAGCAATTTCCTGACAAGAGATTTCCGCCATCTAACATTTTGGAGTAATTAATTTTACCGGCAAATACCTTTTCAGAATGCTATGATATTAAAACCCGTCAAATTTTTTCTTATTTCATAAAGAAGATAGGTTTAAGTCCACTATTTACTAGACTGGACTAGACTAAAACATATTCAAAATCAGGAACTTTCTGAATATTCGTCATTTCCAGAAACAGTGAGCCTATGTGCGAACTGAAGACAACATACGACATTTACCTTTAATGTTCAGTTTTTCATCAGAAACTAAAATATTTTTCACTATTAGATGTCAAAAGTCATTCATTTAACTTTCTTATATCCAATTTAAGGTTATTATTGCTGGGCTAAACTGTTCGGAGAAGGGGGGTATCTAAAAACTTTTCTAAGAGGTGTAACAGGCCTCCAATAAATTTATTCTTAGGTGAATAGTTACGAAGACCCAAGAAGTAGAAATAAAAATTTTAACCCTGTTTGGCAAATATATTAGGAAGAGATTATCCGACATATTCAAATGACCAATGCGGGAATCTTCTGGCAAGAAACCCTTATCCAATAATCTTAAAAATAACCTGAACAAAGTAGACTCGCATGTTTTATTCAGCACTTAATACGATGGATCAGCTAAAGAAATTTGAAGTTTTATTATAGAACTTTTCCAAGGATTGCTGGAAGGTAGCACTTTTTAAGATGCTACTGTGGAAATTCGAGACGGTGCTTTCATCAGCGGGAATTATTCTGATGTTGTCTATATTGGGCTTTAAAGACTTTGTTCCTGTGACTTGTTCTAACATCGTTACTGATCTATTTATGTATACTAATACATCAATTATAGCAACTTGTGTTTTAATCTTAATTGGTGTTGCGCTGTCCGGTTGATTCATGTACAATTTCTGCTAAACTCGACATTCATAATTTCACATTAAATGCGCTGAAAGTCTGATGAATCGTAAGAACCTTAGTCGTTAATCAACAGATTTAAGGAACCTAAAAGAAATTACGAGGCCAATTAAAATCAATGGCGTTTAACAGAAAAACTAGAACAGAAATTGTTTGTTGATCAGCCTTGACTATTTTTTAGTTATAAATATTATTCACTATTAAGTTTGGGAAGTTGTATCCTAATGTTTCTGTGTTAGTTTCTAGTCGACTGATATGTGTATTTTGTTGACATTAAATCGAAGAAGTTGTAATCTACGTTTCTGAGAATATTATATAACAATGTTTATGCTGCTAATATTGCATTCCCTAATAAAGTTAACATCAATGAAAACATTGGATAACATTTAAATAGACACAGTCAAAAGTTTTGTGTTGTGTTTTTTCTTAATCAGGTAGTCTACAAGCCAGTAGAGAAAAACCCATTTTCCTTTCGTAAACGAACGGCTATTAATGCTTGTAAAACTTCATTTTAAATCTGAGTGAAGTCTACAAGGGGTAGCATGTAAGATAATTCCTTGATGGTTTTAAAAACAAAACTGGTCTTCAGCAAACACTTTTAGAAGTGGTTTAATAGGGTAAAAGTTCTCTTTTGTCCTACATATAATTGATATAAATAACAAAAAAAAAAGTCGGTAAGAAAATGATTTATTTCTTTCTTTCTTTCTGATCATGTTTGGGGTGTGGTTTTTTAAACTTATTGTTAGAACTATTTGACTTCATCTTCTTTTTCAACGATGTTTTGGGGTGGCTTAATTTTTCATTATCTCCACTTTTCTCCTTTTTACTTGCCTTTCTGAGAAATATAGAACCTAATGCATTCACTTTGTCATTTCTATTTGCTAATGACTTTTTGTATCCTTTTTGGTTTTTCTTTTTTCCCACTAAGTTTTCTTTTCGGCTCATATTTTCCTTTTTTGATCCTTTCCTTGTTTCTGCTTTCGTTACATCGTCAATTGCTTCTGTCCCATCATTTTCAAGAATTTCCTCCTCTTCTTCTTTCTTAAATGCGCTTTTGAAATTGTTCGAAAGCTTTTTTATTTTAGCAACGAAAAAACCATCCATGTTTGTAAGATGTGGATAGAATCGACGAGTCAGTGACAATGAAGGGTGAAATCTGTAAAAAAAACGGACTATTACCCACAAAAGTGAATACTTAAAATTTCGTTAATGACAAAGGGAAATTTTGTCAAGATATTACTGAACAGCAAAATTAAATTAAAACGTAATGTATTATAAGGAGACTATATTGGCGGGTCGTTACCTGTAACCATTCACACATGTTACGTTCAATCGACACGGATCCTAGTTTAGAGTCATAACACATGTCTAGTATGCAAATGTTATTTGTTGGAGTCCCAGTAATGGCATGTTTTTCGTAACAGGCTTTGATTAATATTAGTCTTCTAATTTTGTACATCCCTTTGGATTTTTAATCAAATACATACCAATTCCTTCAATTTTCTCAGTCTTTTAAGCAAAAGAAAGACAAACTATCTGTACAAAATTCTACTACATATTTTAAAACTCAGGGTAAATGATAGGACAAGTGACTTTTCGGTATCAATAACTACGGTTTATGGTTCCCATGAAAACTCCATTTAACTCAAATCTCGTGCATTTCAACCCCCCCCCCGTTTAACTTAACCGTATTCATGTCCATCTCATTCGACTCAAAGCCTATTCAACACAAACTCATCCAATTCAACATAACCTAACCTGGCCTAAGATTTGTGTGAGAGTTGAGTAAAACGGGGATTGAGTGTTGATGGGGGTTGGATTGCATGGAGTTGAACTAAATAGGGGCTGGGGTGAACGGGGTTGAGTTTACATCCGCACCACGGCTTATAGTTCTCAGGCACTTTCTTTTCATCACCTTGCTAACTAAAACAAAAAAGCACTTTCCGCACAATTGAGCAGCACCCTGTGTCTGTAGTGCATGCTACTAAAACCCATCTCATGTTCAATATAGCTTATTGCAATCGAGTGCGACCAATTTTGTCAATAAATTTTGCTGTCTGTCAAACTTGTATGTACATATTTTAGATTGAATAAAAATGTTCTACACTGTTTTAAACTGAAAACAAAATATATTTTAAAAATTTTTTAGTTTATAACGTTAATAAATACAAAATGCTGAGACTTCCAGAAATGAATTATATATTAAACAATCAGTTTACTTCACTAGTTCTTTCCAGTAATCTTGGTTATTAAGGTGATTTAATATGGGGTGTTGATGATGCTTTGACAAATATAAATCATACTCTTCAAAACACATATCATTTCCATTGAAATGCAAGTGATGTTCAAGCCGTTTAGATGTTTTGAGATGGAGAGAAAGGGATAGGTAGCACCATTCATACTTGAACACTGATTACACTTAAGATATAGTTTTTCTTACTGTGTTTGTTGTTGCTGATTTTATGACAAATAAAACACACTTGTTAGAAAAAAATACTTTTAGTAAAGCGTAAATGGAGCTCTGGACTTTGGAAGGCTTAGGGGCGTTATTCATATTCCTTTTGTGGTCGCTGACAGCTAATGAATACCATTCTAGGGAAAAAAAGAATGATTTCATAGGCTGCCAGTGAAAAAAATTGATTGCAATCGATTAAAATCAGCTATATTGAACGCGGGCCAATCTCAATGACACGCAGTAAACTCTTGATTATCAGGGGGGCGCATTATCTGCCGTCTTCTAGGGTACTGTATTATTTTGAAAAATCTTATTCACGTAAGATAAAAATATTCTGTACTATATGGCTTAATTGAGTACTTACTGTAAATAAAAGTATTTTTTAGTTGTTTTTTGACCTGATCTTTAAAAAATGTTACAATCAAAATAATTTTGTGTCTTCCTTTCTCTTGGGAGGGAGGGGTAAGAAGATACATAGGATAGTAACATTTGAAGAAATCAGTTTTGTATTAAAAAAAAAAACATGCTGATTTACAATTCTCAGTGATCACAAATTACGCCAAGTAGTTAACAGTATTTTTTTGCTTTTTTGACTAATTTAAATGTAAAATAGAATAAATTGTTTAATATCATTTTTAACTAATACTGTATAGCGTGCTCAGGTTGTCTGGAAGTTAAAGTAAAGATGCAGAAATAAATTAGGGCATAACACAGTAGAAGCTGTAAAATCAACTATTATCCCCGATGCACGGTTATGGCCCTAATACGCCCTATTCACTCATGCCTCTTAAATTTTAGGAGAATTTTACTGGAATGCTAGGAAAAGATAATATTTAAAGAAATTATTTTTTGTTGTCGCGTTGCGTAATAACAATTTAACACTGGTTCTTGCTGTTTTAATCAAATAAATATTATGTTCAAAGAAAAATTCTTCCTTCATTCGACATATGTGATAGTTTAATGTCTAATCGTTTGGTCTCAAACTAGTTTCTGACGACAAAAAAGCACCATCAACTGTTTAAAAACAAAAATTCTAAAGCTACCTATGCTTTTTAAATTCTAGTCTGTACAACTATAATACTTTCCTTGAGCCTTATCGCGGTTCAAAACTCAAAAAGTTTATTCCTCATCGCCTTAACTCTTTCTTTATTGCTAATCAAGGCCCAAGTCCTATCTTTAAAAGGAACTACTCCTAACTTGCCCCATCATTTTAATGTCTTAAAATGCCAACATATTACTATGTATGTAATACAGTTATTTTTTTTGCTGTGCTTAATTCAAAGCTTTATAAAAAATTTTACTAACTCTGACAATTCTTGTGTAACACTTTTTTCTTTTGTCTAAAATACAAAAAAAAAACAAAAAAAAAACAATAGTAGCTAGGAAACACTGTAGAATGTCTCTAGAATCTAAATAAAAAACTGGGCCAGGAAAACTTCTTCACAAATAAAGGGTTTTTGTTGTAAACACCCAAAATTTCCTTAAATGATCAAAAATTTAAAAAAAAGGTAGAGCTATGAGGGTTAACTATTACACCAGAATCATGCAGTGATCTCCGTGAGTTCGTATAAGCGACCATTCTGTTGAGGCCAAGCATTATTATTTTCGATTTTTATAAACAAGAGTGTAAACTCACTTGTGGTGTTTGTATCTTGTAAATCCATCACGTCCAAAATCTAATCCAGTCGGTACTAATTGAACATGCCTCATTTTCAAAGCGTAATTGATAACATCCTCGTTTTCTTCAGGCTAAACAAGAAAATAAATATACAATAAAGCAAGAACAAAGAGCAACAGAAACGCAGTCGGGAATTTTGCCAGTTTCCACTCCTGAGTGTAAACCACCAATTCTGATGTCTGACTAAGTTTCAAAACAACACTTTTAGATACTAAGTCTCATTTACCTGCAAAGGAAATCACAAGTAGATTCAAGAAATTAGTTACTGAGATCAATAATTTCTTAGACCACACAGCCTTTCCATTTACAAATAAAATAGCGGGTATAAAATGAAACAAAAATATAGAAAAGTGGTGTCTTATATTTCAAATAAGACAGTGGAAAATAGCATAAGTCTTTTGTCACAAACAATAATAAAAATCCGCATATTTGGGCTTCAAGTTTTCTTGGCTTGTACTTATTATAATTGTTTTTACCTAGAGCATATGTAATTTTTTCTTAACAAAAAGGCTATTTCATTTGATCAGATTTCATTTTCAAACCATCAACAAAATGTATTCCAGCTGTTGCTTTATTGCATTGTGATGTATAAGAGAGACAAGCGAATTTATCATGCTTTTATTTGATTTGTAGCTATTGCACGATGTACATTATCGTACTGAATATTTATTAACATTTGGGGTTTTCAGCGTTTGTGCTTTTTTTGTTTTATACTTCATACGTTTTTTTCACCTTAAATTGTATTGGGTCTTCTTAATTCAGAACTATTTCTGAGCTTTTACTTTCACATATTCATACTACTGCCGGTTAGATATTGAACTAGATGCCTTGTTCTGTTTTGCTGACGACAGGGTTTATTCTACCCTTAAAACTGTATGCGAAAAGAATCAGCTCAAGTTAATTGACTTTTTAGCACTAATTTTTTAACAACCCTAACAGGCCGTTAGGACATTCAAGCAAGCCTCTGCTAGCCATTTAAGGTGACTACTAATCCAGAGACGGGCTCTGGGCAGTTTCTTTGGTAGCCAAACTCAGATGGCGGCACATATTTGTGACGCTTCAGGTGCATATTCTTAAGACTATCTAAGAACTTATTTGCTTAAATAAACACAACATAGAAAGCAGTAATGTATTCCAAACAGTCCTACTATTTATAACTGACATGGAAACTTCCTAATGTTCCCATTGCATGTTCCTGTCCTAGTTATGTCGATAATATACAGAAAAATTTGCAACAGGAACATTCCAAATTATTCTCACCTGAAATTATTCAAATTATTCCGTTTTTTCAGCTGAGAATCTCAGCTAACAAAATTGGAAGTAATAGGTTTAAGGTAATGCCTTTACTTTTTTTTATTCTACCATTAAAATACGAAGTTTAAAACTAAAAATGCTCTTAAAAACTTTTAAAACAGCCCCAGCATCCTTACTTCAACGAAGTTCAACCAGGACTGATAAATAAAATTATTAACTGCAAGTTTTCAAACCTTTCCTTAGCTTTTTTCCTCCAAACCGTGTTATAAATAAAGACCTTAAAACCTGACGAAGATAAATCATCCCTTATCTTGCCGCGTGAAAAAGAAGACAAACAAAAAACTAGAAACGTTACCAACATTCAAAGAAAATTCAGATTTGTGAGAGAAAAAGGAACTGCCCATAAGTAATAAATTGGATTGAGATAAAATTGGAAAATTGGATTGAAGTAAAATTGACAGTAAAAATACGAAAAATAATATTACATTTGCCTAACAAATATATGAAATGGTATTTCGGAGCATGAAAATTAATTAGTAGAAAATTAAAACCAGTATTCCCACGAAAACGTTAGTTTCATATCATGATCTCAGAAAACTCATCACATAAATGACAACATTCTTGGTAATAAAAAAGAAATGACACCAGAAAAAATAATACCATCTTCAGGTGATAGTTCAAACGTAAAAAATAGCCCCTGTCAGGTTTGAGTCCAGCAACTTACCAATATCGAGCAAGTAGAGTAAACCATATACCCGCCAGTTTTTGAGTCAGCATCCAAACAGTCAATGGCCGCCAGAATCAGTTCCTTTTGAAGATGAGCGCATTTCAAAATATCCTTTTCTTCTTTTGAAGCTTTGGCAGACTGATCTTTTGATATGACACCAGTGCCAGAGCAAGGTGCGTCAAGCAAGACTCGATCAAATCCTTTGACCACCTAATAGAGGAGTCAATATTTTATTTGTCATGAGAGAATTGCTAACGCTGGCACACAAAAGGCAATAATCAATAAATTCAAAAGCTGATAGTCACAAAACCATTAAAAAAAAAAAAAAAAAAAAATCAAATTACATGATTTGAAAATTAAAATACAATTAATGTTAGACACAAAACAATGACCCTGTCCGAATTTCTAAAGCTTGAATTCTTGGCTTCTACAACAAAAACCACATTCTGAGAATTTTTTTTTAGGAAATACTCTAATAAGAAAAATATTATTAAGCATTACTCATAACAAAATATTTGAATCACAATTCTTAATTAATAAATTACTTACGGCTTGATATTTTATATTTTAATAAAAAATTAATTTACCCACAAAAGTCAATAAACACGGGTGAAAAAAGGGGATCTATTCCTTGGTTTTAGATATCGAGATACACGTTAGACAAAGGATACCCTGCATAAACTAATAAAAACTATACACTTATATACTCTAAAAGACAACATCAACTAAAGAATTTAATATTCAGAGGTAAGTAATATGGGGAACATATGCGAAATATTACCCAAGAACGATCTACTCGATTCAAGAATTGAGCACATTGATGTCGATAGTGCGGAAATGGTTATTTTATAAATGCCTTCACCGAGTTTAGAATGTAATACCTTTTCTTTGACAAGAGTTGTTCAATTTAGCGCAGTGATGACACAGTGGAAACTGTACATAAAAGATTTTAAGAACACTTAACAAGTACTCACTAAACCTTATAACTTTGCATCAGGAATGTATATACATTTTAGGGACGAGTCCGCGCAGTTGCAAGTCCAGAAACGGAACACTAGTTACATACACATAGAAAATACGGGATCCCATTGACTTATTATCTGGATTCTATGCAAAGAATTTAAAGCAATACAGGTAATTCGTATTTAATACTCTACTTGGTAAATTTTATCTGTTTCTTTTCTACATTTAATAATAGAAAAATAAATACATCTGTTTATTCACTAGCCCTTTTTCCATCAGCCAGTAGTCAAACCCCGTTCCTCTGGTGACAAAGAAACTAGACTTTAGGCTCACCAGCAAGTTAGCGCATTAACTCCCAGCTATTTTTCAAATTTCATCAAGCTTGCAAAACATTACCAAACTCCTCCCTTATTGGCAGAATCAAGGACTAGCCTAATATATTAATCCAATAATAATCCAATCTATTAATCCAATAATAAGACAGGAGTATCAAAGCTGATATTTGATATTTTTAAATTTAGGCCTGAGAAACAAGACCTGAGCGAAAAAGCAGATTTTTTTTCCACAACATTGCAATCTCAGTAATTTGATGAGCAAAAAACAGGGCTAATTCTGGTACACAAATTTCAATGGTTGGCATTTTTTACCAGTAGTTGATACCTTCCAACTAATTCTCAAAACCCTTTATGCTTTTCGTGAGACAGCGTCCATTCATATCAGTTTCACTCATAGAGTGCAACCATAATAAAATGTTGATATTCTACTTAAGCATTAACCTCGCCTCTGACCAATCACATTCGATAGCCAGCCTTTTTTAGTCCCACCATTACTCTGATTGGTTGAAATTCGAGTTGTTTAAGTGGTATTTTGACACAGCAGACATGTGAACATAGATTCGGACAACACTCACTTTTGGGATTTTTCGCCCATCGTAGCTGCAGACAACAGCATTGGCCACACCTAATCGATGAAGGTTACCAACCACTGCTTTCGCTCTTTCAGCACTGGCGTCGTTGGCAAAAATTACGCCCGTGTTCTTCATTAGAGCGGCTAAAAGGGGAACAAATAACTAAATAATATAGTGTATCATAAATATCGCAACACAAATGGAAATCACAATAATTAAAGATAAATAAATGAAAATTTTAGCAAAAACAAGAGTTACTGTTGCATTACAATGAAAAATTGAGTAGAGCATAATTATTCACGTATGCATAAAAACCAAAGATAGATAAATAAATGGTTCAGCAAAAGATAAAAAAGAGTTATTGTTAAATTACAAGAAGACGAATTAAACCATTATAAATTTGCAGGATTTTAATAATTACTATCATGATTACTATTTCTGTGGCTTGAAGATTAAACCTTGCCATGATATAAGGACTTACGAACAACAGATCTAGGCTTAATTTTGGATCAGATTTTATCTGCTCTTTTTTATTTGTGTTTCTTTTAGCCTTTTGCTACTTGTTTTTTCGATTTGTTCTATTTTGTCTGAAGATGTCTGTGTTACTCTTCATTAGCTAGAATTGCAATTTTGTTGTAACTTTTAGTATTAATAAAGATTTACTTTACCTTATTATTGCTATAATGGTTTTACTGCAACTTAAATAATTGTCCATTTTGTTAAGTAGAATTCCAGCAGCCCAAGTTCTGAGTTAAGCCCAGTTCTGAGCAGCCCAAGAAATCCAGGACACGGTTTTTCTATTAGCTTCATTTTACATAACAACAATGGGTTTATTAAAAAAAAAAATATATACATCATCGATTCCCTGAAGCAATGCTTGTGCGGGAGAAAACCCTCCTAACAAAATAAAAAAAAAACAAAAAAAAAAAAAAAAAAAAAAAAAAAAAAAAAAAAAAAAAAAAAAAAAAAACAACATAATTAGAGCTCAAATTACCAGACCCGAAAACCAACAAACCTCCAAACAACATCCAACAAAAATATAATAATTATAATCATAATCAGCTGCAACTAAACCCTCCTCAAAAACAAAACTTAAGTGGCGTGGAATAATCCATTCAAAATATACACATCAAAACAATGGTTCTTTAGCGACTTACAAAAATCATGCAAACCCCCAACATTCCTCAAATCCTCTGGCAAACTCTCCCAAACTAACGGAACAACATGGCAAATTGAAAACCTAGACCTAGACGTGACCATAGCTGGTCTTCGCATCAACTGAGAAGATCGTGTCAAATGATCGTGAACAGTAGACGCAAGACTAAACATTCCTGAAAAACATGATGGTAACTCCGAAGCTAAATATTTAAACATAAACAGAGCATTATAGAATACACATATTCCTGCTAACGGTAGAATTTTATACTCGCGGTAAAGATGCCTCACCGATGCAAATAGGTCAATTTGATTACCATAAAGAACTCTAATTACCATATTCTGTGTTACGCAGAGCGGATGGAGGTGAGTTACGAAAGTTTTCGACCAAACCATACAACAGTAAATGAGATATGGATGAACCATAGAAAAATACAACATTCTCAGAATTTCACACGGAAAAAGATACCTATTTACCCATAATACCAATATTACGAGACATTTTGCTGTTAACAGATGCAATATGGTCTTTAAAACTAAGGCTTTCATCAATTATAACACCAAGGTATCTAGTACTAGTAGATCTTACAATAGTATGGTGACCTACTTCTATACTATTAATCCATGGATAATGTCCAGTAATTCTACCATAAATCAAAAAATTCGACTTATTATGATTCAGTTTCAATTTATTTACTCGCATCCACTTTTCAATCGAAGAAATATCTTGTTTCAATATAGTCATCAACTCATTTTCAGTTCTAGCAGCTACAGTGAAATGGGCATCATCAGCAAAACATGGTAGAATTCCTTTAGTACCGTAAGTATCAAGGTCTAAAGAACAAGACACATTACTTGAAGCTCTACAAAGGTCATTAATATAAACCAAAAACAACAAAGGGCCCAAAACGGAACCCTGGGGTACTCCAATCGAAATATATTCAATTTTAGATGTAACTCCATCCATCACGACACACTGAGTCCTTCCACTAAGAAAACTAACTATCACATTTAAAAAATCACCACGTATACCACTACTATATAGTTTTTGAACTAGTATATCATGATCAACAGAGTCAAATGCTTTAGTAATATCCAAAAATATCGAAGCTATCTTCAGACCCTTGTCTAAAGCATCATTAATAAAAGTTGTTAAAAACAAAACTCCATGCTCTGTAGAAAGATGACTCCTAAACCCGAACTGACTAGAACTAAAAAATTGTCTTTTCTCGAAAAAACTTACCATGCTACTATGAATAAACTATTCAAGCACTCTAGAAATAAATGGCAGTAAAGAAATCCGTATATAATCACTAAAACATTTATTATCCCCTCCTTTAGATATCGGGATAACATTTGCGCCCTTTAGACAATCGGGAAATATTCTAGCTTTTAAACAATTATTTATCAGTCCTAAAAAATGACTAGATATAACAGGTAATATCGACTTCAAAACCTTCAACGAAATAAAATCATCTCCTGATGCACCATTTTTCATATTATTTATAACATCAAATAATTCATCAATAGTTACAGATTTAAGGTACGCAGACACATCACAATCTTCAGGTAGGAACTGACGAAAATCTCCATCTTGATCAAATACTGGCACCGATGATGACACACGCTTCCCAATATTAGCGAAGTGATTACACATCTCATCTGCAACATTATTATTCATTCCCATATTATCTGGACGGATCAAACATACTAACAGATACTTGTCTAGCTTGCTTCTTTTTTAACGGAATAATAGCGTTTTGTTATGTTTTTTTTGGCAAGAATAAGATTTAGAAACAAGGTTATTATTGTAAAGATATAACATACACATAATTGTTGTCTCATTTTGTAGTTTACAAAAAATTAAAGCTTCATTTTCAAGACTTACCAATATGAGAAGTTTTCCCTCCAGGAGCTGAGCTCATATCAAGGACCCTTTCCTTTTCTTGGGGAGCTAATGCCATTACTGGAAGAAAACTAGAAGCACCCTAAAAGACAAAATATTTTTTTGAATCGACAATAATTTAAACTTCTTTTCAAGTGGTATTTTCTTAAGGAGATCATAAACAATCAAACTTTGACAAAAGCTCCAATACAATAAATATTATCAGTGTGATTGAAGGTGAGACTCTTTAGGAAGGGAATACTCCTTCAAAAAATAGGTGAACTATACAGAAAATATAAGACATTGTTGGGTAAATCAGATAAACCCCAATATTATTAGGGTCATGACCCTTTATATAACTATGCTTTACAATTAGTTAACAGAGTTTAAGGTTTATATTTCACCACCTATTCCTACATTCTACCGGGCAAATTCGCTGACAAAAAAAAATATGGCCTATATAAGAATGATTTTTGAAACAAGTTTGGTTCAAATAACTCAAGAAAATCGTTGGATTGATATGATCGTTATTCTCTATAATCAAACGGTATCGAAAGTTAAAATAAACCAATTTTCTAGGGAAGAAACGGGCAATATATTCAGTCCCGATGAAATAAAAGAGTAGGTTGAAATGGCCAGTCAATCTATAAAATCTATTGATCCCCTTCCCGAACCCCTTCCGAAAATTACCGATGAAAATTGGCGATCACGTCATTATCATGCTTGGAAAAGGGGCTGAAATTAACTGATCTCAAATTCCTCTTTCAAATGACACCATCAGCAACAGAATCCAGATAATGAGCAAAGACATATTGGCTCAAGTAGTTGCAGATCTGATTTCAAGCCTGGCAAAATTCACCCTTTGACTCGACGAGTCTACAGACCGCTCCGAAATAGGGCAGCTTTTCTGGCAGATTTCAGGCGTCTACTATCCAATATTGTTCAAAGTAATCAAAGCGGCCTTTCTAGGTCACCCATTAATAATTGATTGCACAGATGTTTTTGTGCTGACAGACAATAGAAGAGGATTTTTTCCTCAGGTGAAACGATAGGAAAGAAACAGGCAACATATTAAGTCCTGATGAAATGAAGGAGTAGGTTAAAATGGCCAGTCAGTTTGTAAAATCTACTGGCCATCCTGCCTGAACATTTTCACAAGTGACAACCCTGGGTGCTAACATGGTCTGGAATCTTCAAGTTTCTCCTTGAGACAGACTCTAGCAACAACTTTACCTAAAATTGTTGAAAACTAGGAGAATGATATATTACTCTGCCCACCCTCTACTATCCTTCAAGTAGTACCCTTGGTGACTAACAGCAAATAAAAACCAGACAAGACCAAAAAATGCTTCAACATTTGAAAATAAAATACTAGACTAAAGAAAGTAAGAAAGACAACTAAGTAATTACAAACAAAATAGAGAACACTTGAATTTGACATCAGTTAATAGCCCTGACTCGGCAATTCACTAATTACGATCTCTTCCTGTCATTTATCCATACGCCTGAAGCAGTAGAAATTTGTAATTTGATCAGAACTTACTTGCAAAATATAATGTCCCGCTAAGTATTCAGGAGTTGCACCAACAGGCACCTGAGAAGAAAAGATGACGAGTCCAACCTTGGTCCATGCCCCCAAAGGATCCAAATTCACTCCACGGTTTATAAGGACCTGGAAAAAATAAAATACAAATAAGTAACTGTTTTTGAAAAAAAGTAAATTGTTTTATTTCCCTAACTGCTCAGATGGAAAGATAATGACTTTTTTTCTCTTGTGTGCTAGGTTGTCCAAGATCACATGCACAATTCGTTACATATACTCTACACTTTAAATGTGTTCCTTTTTTTGAAGATATAATACTTAAAGATGACATAATAAATCTTTTTGTACGTTGCGATTCGACAACTAACATTCCCGCTTGTAGCGAAATTTACTCATATGAGCGCATTTTTAAGGCAAAACTAAGTGGTTTTAAGTATTTTTTCAAAATTTGTGAGTCTCGTCAACCTTACTTCCTCCGAAAATTACAAAGGAGAATCGGCGATCATAGCAATATCATGCTTAGAAAACCGGCCAAAATTAAATGATCCCAAATTACTTTCACAAATGAGGTCATCAGCAACAGAATACAGATAATGAGCAGACATCTTGGCTCAAGTAGTTACATATCTGATTTCAAGCCTGGCAAATTGACCCTCCAACTCGACGAGACAACAGGCCATTCCAAAATAGGGCACCTCGTAGTAGTATTCGTATGCTATGTGAAATATGACGTGACAAAGGAATTTTTTTTTCCTTTGTAATGCAGCCGATGTAAAGAAACTTGTGGATGACTTCTGCAAAGACGGCACTATTTCGTGGAAAATGGTTCATGCAGTTTGTAAGGACGGAGCTCCAGCTATGCTAGGAAGAAATTTTGGTTTTGCTGCGCTAATGAAAGGCGATGCATCATAAATCATTTTTAAGCATTCTGCAAAGGCATGCCTTGGCAACCAAAACCTTGCCTCTAAAACTGGTAAAAGTATTAAAAATCGTAGTGAAATGTATGAAATCTATAAAGAAATGGGATTTGTTTTCGAGGTAATTCTGTACCATTCTAACGTTGGTTGATTAAAGGTGCTGAATCGTGTTTTTGCCATGCTTGTTAATTAGTCCTGTGTATGCAAGAACACTTCCATGTAAATTTCTGCAACATTCCGAGTTCATTTTCATTTTAACATACTTGCATGATATCTTTGCAGCTCTCAATCATCTCACTTGCACAAGATATACCAAGGGAATGCACTTGTGCACAGGGCATCTTGGACACAGGTGGGTTGAATATTTCTCCCTCCAAACCAGCTCAGCTTTATGCTTCCATGGGCATCTGAAGTGGACTGGACTGCTTTAAATTTGATTTTCTTAGACAAGGCTGTATTATCCAAGTCCTTGACATGGCATACATCATTTTATATCATATCATTTAGCATTTGACCTGTGAACATCTATTGATATTTAAGCCGGATTAAATTTGGAATAAATTACAGTGGATTGCAGTGACCGTCAGTTTCGAAATAAGTGAAATAATAAATTGATAATTACGGACTATTTTACTATTGGAAATATTTACTCACTCATATAAGGCCTTGTATTATTCTACTATCTTTTTAATTTAATTTGATAATCTGATTATAATTCAATTTTGCTAATAAGCGGGCAGAAGAGGGGAGTTTCTTGCCGCAAGGGCCGTTGTACCTGCCGGGAGTGTTACTCCCTTAAACTGCGGGGATCTGGTAGCAAGAAACTACGCTTCCTTCGCTTATTGGTATCTGGCTCTTATTGGTATCTGGTTCTTATGACATGTACAGTGAATAATGAATAATGGACTTGTTTTTTAGCCGGTTTTTAAATTTTTTGCAATTCAACCGTGATAATGAAGTAAATGAAAACGAAATACTGAAGTTTGGAAAGGAGTTTTTTCTGGACTTGCAGAGTGTAATCGAAGCTAAAAAACTCCTCTACAATGCGGCCGTACCTGGGACTGAGCTTCCGAGAAGACAGGGGCCGAAGGCTTTGGAAAGCCATCTGAAGGATAAGTTAAGCATATTCGTGAAATGTGACGATGAAGACATAGACCTACCAACGTTTGTAATTCGTTCTCCAAATGATGCACCTGTCATCCGTGTTTTGGTTTATTCGAGTTTGAATGCGAAATTCAATAGAATGGAACACTTCCTAAAGACTGTTTCAAGTAAGTTCGATTCATATGATAATCACTTTCCACCACTGCCTGCCCGTGCGACGCCGTCAACTGACTCTCACACCACTGCTGTTGTCTCTAAAGTGCCGCAAACACTAAATGATCTGATAAAACGCAAAGAAAGGCTCGATAAAGTAAGCTGTCATGATGCAGTAACCAAGCTGAGTTTACAAGGAGACAAACGGCTAATTAATGTTGAAAAATGGAGTTACCCACCCTCTAGTTACTCTGAATCTTACAAAGGGCACTAGAACTTCTGATTACCAATCCAATGGGCCCCCTCCAAAGTTTATAAGATCACCCTTACTAAAAAAAAAACTTATATGCCCCCAGGGCATAACTTACGGCCCTTGCCCTGAGGGCTGTGGGAGGGCTGTCATCCTCAAAGACAGAATTTCTGTACCTTTAAATTACGTTGAACAAAATGGCTATCTGAAAATTTTGATTGGACGTGTTTGGGAAAATGGTGGGCGTGGGAGGGGGTTAGTTGCCCTCTTATCACCTTCGACTATTAAAAAGGTCACCCACCCTTTCAGTCCCAATCGAATAAGCTGTTTTTGAAGTTTCTACGACAACAAATAGCCATCTCAAAATTTCTACCAGATGCATTTCGGGAAAACCCGAGCTGTTGGGAGGGGGGAGGGGAGGGGGATATCCACCCTCCGATCAGTATGAATCATAAAAAGGGCACTAGAACTTCTGATTACCACTCCAATGAGCCCCCTCCAAAGTTTACACGATCACCATTTCTATATGTACGTTATATGCTCCCAGGGCGTAAGTAACTTAAAACCCTTGCCCTGAGGGTAGTGGGGGGGGGTGTTCATCCTCAAAGATACAATTTCTAGACCTTTCAATTACGTTGAACAAAATGGTTATTCAAAAATTTTGATTTAATGTGTTTGGGGAAATGGTGGGCGTGGGAGGGGGGTTTTGCCCTCAAATCACTTTCGACTATTAAAAAGGGCACTGGCCCTTTGAATTTTCCAAGCAAATTAGCTGTTTTCGAAGTTTCTAGGACAACAAATGGCCATCTCAAAATTTCTATGAGATGCATTTCGGGAAAACCCAAGGTGTGGGGAAAGGTACCCACCCTTCGATTACTCAAAAAAGGGCACTAGAACTTCTGATTGCCAATCCAATGAGCCCCTCCGAAGTTTTTTCGATCACCCTTTCTATATGTACCTTATATGCTCCCAGGGCATAACTTAAAACCATTGCCCTGAGAGCTGTGCGGGGGGGGGGGGTCATCCTCAAAGTGTGACCGCAGAAAGAGTTTTTGGTGGTAGGCCTGATAGCGACTATGATAGTGACGTAGAAGCGAAACGGCCTCAGTCCACACAGAGTGCATAAGTTGATTTTCATTCACGATAACTATAGCCAGATCCAGCAGTTCAAACATACTTCTGAAGTTTGCCTGAAAGTTTTTTTTTTACTTTTTGTATACAGTAGTTTTATATACAGTAATTTCTGATGAATAAATATACTCCTAATTTTGATAATTGATTCTGTTAGGAATACATAGATGTTATATATTTCAACTATTCTGCAAAGATTCTGAAACGCCACAGCCATTTCGTTTCTACGAGATTTCTGCTTCTCTTGATGAATAACGAAGAAGACCAGCGTCCAGCCAGTGACTTGCGAAGTTTCTACCTCATGAACAGGCCCAAATCTGTTGTAAATTAAAGATGAAATTTGATAGAGACTGATCAAAATAATTGTGTCCGGTCAACAATGATCGCGCTAAGCCTTCCGTTATAGGTGTGATGCCGGGGACTAGTGGTAATTGTAGTAGCAGTGGTAGCATACAAATATTCCCTTTTTGATCAAGTCCCTTATCATTTCCTGAAAGTTCTGAATTGATATACCCCATCATTCATGAGTTGCGCCTTTTTGACAATCCGTAAACACATAGAATGTTTTGATTTACTTGAGCACTCTCCTCAACATTCTCTGAAAAGCTCACCTGTTTTCCCTTGGTCTTTTTGGAAAATGAAGTTCAAACATGAATAACTTTCTCAGTGACATGTACTATATGTAAGCAATGAAAGAATAGCTGAACTTACAGGCATTGACCTCAGGACTGTGGGGAGGTTGACATTCCCAAAGACATGATTACTGGACCTTTCAATAATGCTGAACAAAATAGTTCTCTTAAAATTTTGATTGGATGTGTTTCGGGGAATGATAGGGTGGGAGGAGGCTGGTTGTCCTCCTTTCACTTTTGACTCTTAAAAAGGGCACTAGATCTTCCGATCTCCAATTGAATGAGCCCCATCCGATCCGAACTTTATACGACCATCCGTTCTATAAGAACCTTATATGCCCGGGGCGTAACTTACAACCCTTGCACCTCGGGCTCTGGACGATTGTGTCCACCTTGAAGTCATTGTTATATTCTCTTTGGACTATTGTGAACAAAATGGCTATCTCACAATTTTTATTGGATGCGGGTCGGGAAAAAAGGTTGTCAGGGAGGGAGGGGCTATTTGCCCTACCTACATCAATTTTGACTCTTAAAAAGGAACTAAAACTACACATTTTCAATCAATGAGCTTATTCTAAGGTTCAAACAACCACATCTTCCATAAGAAGCTTATGTGCCCCCGGGAAATAACTTACAACCCTGGCCCCCACACTCTGGGGGGTTGTGTCAGTCCGAAAGGCCTGGCTATATGATCTTTGGACTGCTAAAAAACAAATGGTTATTTCAAAATATCAGTAATATAGCACATCAAAAATGTAAATTTCTTAATATAACAGCTTAATAGCTACAATATATAATTATCAGTTATTAATCTTATTTTAGAACAAACTTGTCTTGTGTTTTTTAAAACAAAAATATCTGTTTCGCGTTCACTTTCCCTTTGAAGACTCAAAAGCCATTCTAATCCTTTCATCCCAAGGCATTAAACGACAAAATACGTTTAGAACGTTGTAACTTTTTGAACTTTAATAAATAAAAAAATTATTAAAACTTTAATGAATGTATATCAGTATATGAATACTAAACTGAAAAACCACAGCCATTTTTTTTTTTTTCAGTAGAGTGAAAATTATGTTCTGGTCTTGAGAAGGTATGGTGGTTGTCAAAGACATAATTTCCAGACCTTTCAACTACGCTGAAAAAATGGCTATCACAAAATTTTAATTTATTGTGTTTGGCGAATTGAAGGGCTTGAACTAGAACTTCTGATTACCAATCCAATGAGCCCCTCCGAAGTTTATTCGATCACTCTTTCTATGTAAACCTTATATGCCCCCAGGACATAACTTACAACCCTTGCCCTGAGGACTCTGGGGGGGGGGGTGTCATCCTCATAGAAAGAATTTCTGTACCTTTCAATAACGTTGAACAAAATGGCTATCTCAAAATTTTGATTGGATGGGTTTGGGGATATGGTGAGGGTGTGAGGGGGGTTTGTCGCCCTCCAATCAATTTCGACTATTAAAAGGGCACAAGCCCTTTCAATTTCCAATTGAATGAGCCCTTTTTGAAGTTTCTACAACATTGCTTTCCAATCAATTTCGACTATTAAAAAGGGCACTAGCACTTTCAATTTCCATTAGAATGAGCTCTTTTCGAAGTTTCTACGATAACAAATAGCCAACTTAAAATTTTTATCAGATGTATTTTGGGAAATATGAGGTGAAGGGGGGGGGGTATCCACCCTCTGATTACTCTGAATCTTAAAAAGGGCACTAGAGCTTATTACTACCGATCCAATGTGCACCCCCTGAAGTTCAAACAATAACCCTTTCTATAAAAGCCTTGGATATCCCCAGGGCACAGCTCACAACTCTCACCCTGTGGGCACTGAGGGGGTTGTCATCCTCAAAGACACAATTTCCAGACTTTTCATTTACGTTGAACAAAATGGCTATCTCAAAACTTTGATTGGATGTGTTTGGGAAAATGGTGAGCGTGGGAGGGCGGTTAGTTGCCGTCCAATCACTTTCGACAATTAAAAAGAGCACTGGCCCTTTCAATTTCCAATCGAATGAGCCTTTTCAAAGTTTTACGAAAACAAGTCGCCATCTCCGGACGAAAATATAAGGTTTTTTTTTTTTTGGGGGGGGGGTCCACCCTTCCATCACTCTGAATCTCAAATTTAGTACTAAAACTTATGATTATCTATCAAATCAGCCCCCTCCGAAATTTATACGATCACCCTTTCTATATAAACCTTATATGCCCCCAGGGCATAACTTTCAACTCTTGCCCTGAGGACTGTAGGGGGGCAGTCATCCTGAAATACATAATTTCGGGACCTTTCAAGTATGTTGAATAAAATGATTATCTCAAAATTTTGATTGGATGTGTTTGAGGAGATGGTGTGCGTGGGAGGGGGGTTAGTTGCCCTCTAATCACTTTCGACTATCAAAAAGGGCACTATCCCTTTCAATTCCCAATCGAATGAGCCCATTTTGAAGTTTCTACGACAACTCTTTTGATACGAAGTACCCTGGTCTAAAAAAAAAAGAAAAAAAAAAAAAAAAAAAAAAAAAAAAAAAAAATGTGTATATATAAAAAATAAATAATACATTGTGCCCATATCACTTTTTAATAAGGCAGCGCTATTGCGCTGCCTATGATGGCATAGTGTTATAAAAATTATACTTTTACTAACATAGGAAGAAAGGTCAGTAATTCAATGATATATGTCTGATTTTTGATATGCAGTAGATAATTGAGATCAAAACTTTGGAAAGTAGTGAAAAAATTATGTCAAGTTAAGTGAAAGTGATAGTTACTAGGGGTGGATCGTCACTAGTGATAAATAACTAGGGGTGGCAACCCTGAACGATAGAAGATTTTTCGGGAACCAATTATTTTCGAGAAGACAGATTTTTAGGGAAATCCCCAAAAATTCGGGTATAGTGGAAGCACTCGTATTTTCAGACAAAATTTGCCAACAAATTTTACTAGGCCATGAAAATTGCAAGTACCCAAGCTATCCCACTTTTTGCACGGTGGAGCACAACTTGTGTTTTGACAGCTTTTCTTTGAGCAAAAATTATTTTCATAAGTAAAAAATGGTATTTTTAGACAAAATCTGCAAACAAATTTAAAAACTGCCAAGAAGCATGGCTACCCTATAAATATGAGATTGTATTTTTCCACACAAATAAAAAGGAACAGACCAAAGACGGCATGAGAGGGACAGCTAGAAACCGGATTGGGATTTCTGGGACTGGAATTCTCGATTTTCAAAAGTCGTGATTTCCTAGTGTATTCACAAAATAGAAAGAGAAAACTTTAAAATGAAAGGTCTGACTTTAAAATTTTGTTTCAAATAAGTAATTAAGCCACTTTATAAAAAAGATGATAAAAATGAGTTTGGTAATTATCAAGGTATTAGTCTGGTCTCCGTAGGTGGTAAGTTACTAATTTACATGGTATTTTATAAATTGAGAAGAATAGTGCAGTTTAAAGATGGGTAAAGGTTATATTTACAAAATTTTTCCTGTTAGGCTAATAATTAAGAAGCGCCTGAGTTTCCAAACACCTTTGCTCCTCAGTTTTATAGATTATGAGCAAGCGTTCGATTCTGTTGATAGAGGAGCTTTAGTAAAGGTTTTATCCTTGTATGGTATACCAGACAAATACATTGAAGTGATTAGTGCTCTGTACTAGAATAACACTGCTGCGGTTAAGGTAGGAAATGAGGTTAGCAGCTGGTTTTGTATTAAATCAGGAGTTAAGCAGGGTTGTGTTCTATCCCTCTTTATATGGATTATTTTGATGGACTTTGTTTTAAGGAGCACAGGAAAGGCAATGGGAGACCACGGAATCAAATGGGGAGGAAAAAGCCTCCTGGAATTGGATTATGCTGATGATTTAAGCATCCTAGATGAAAGTGTGAGCAAAATTAATGAAGTTTTAGAGGTATTGCGAGTTCAGGGTGCTAGAATTGGTTTGAAAATTAATGTTAAGAAGACTAAGTCACTAAGGCTGGGAATAAGTGAAGATGAAAAGGTGACGTTGGGTAATGAAGAGATTGATCAGGTGGGCAGCTTCACTTACCTTGGTAGTATTATTAGTAAAGATGATGGGAGCAGTGAAGATGTTAAAAGTAGAATAGACAAGGCTCAGGGTGTTTTTTCACAGTTAAAAAAGTTTGGAAGAACAGGAAGATAAATCTGCAAACCAAGATTAGAATATTAGAAGCTACAGTGATAACAGTGGTCAAATATGGCTCTAAAGCATGGACGCTCTGAAAAGCGGATGAAGATTTGCTAGATGTTTTCCAGAGAAAGTGCTTAAGGATTGTTCTTGGTACCCGGTTGAATGACCGTATTTCAAACAATAGGCAATACAAAAAATGTGGTTCAATACAGCTCTCTAGGGCTATGATGAAAGAAAGGTTGAGGTGGCTAGGGCACGTTGTGCGGATGAAGGATGACAGATTGCCGAATATCGTTCTTTTCGGGCAAACAACTGGGGCTAAACGGAAAGCAGGTCGCCCACGTCTGGGATGGGAGGACGTCATTAAGTAAGATTTAAAGTAAATGGGAACTTCGTGGGCGGGTGTAAAAAGGGAGGCTTTGAATAGATTGGGGTGGAGGAGCGTGCGTAGCTGTGTTGGCCTCAGGTGGCTTGGTGCTGTGGTGAGTTGTTAGTAGTAGTTAGTAGTAGTAGTATTTAAACTGCATATACTCAATGTGAACATTATGTTGGGTTCAGCATAAATCTGTTCAATTTATAGTCATATTCGAAACAGTTGATCTACAGATACAGAATTAAGTACTACAACAATTGGATGTTTCAAATGCTGTATAGCAACTGGCACACACAGAATGAATT
Source organism: Artemia sp. Qi Xiang Cuo (assembly GCF_049724085.1). Classification (NCBI taxonomy): domain Eukaryota; kingdom Metazoa; phylum Arthropoda; class Branchiopoda; order Anostraca; family Artemiidae; genus Artemia; species Artemia sp. Qi Xiang Cuo. Next base: position 48,293,923 of record NC_142798.1, on the reverse strand, counting down.
TATAATTTATTCTTCTGAATATCCACATTGATAAAAACAATTTCATGGAGTAAATCTGCTTACCTTAGCAGCTAAGCATGATAAATAAGATTTTGTTTGCTGATGTGTGCAATCCAGTCTCAGAATAGTGTTGTTTAGATAAAATCGTTCCTCTAAATAGAAATGAGATAGGGCATTCTTTTACACTAAGTCCTCCAAATCTTGTTTATATGTGGAAACAACCAACTTCCATGCATGTCTAAGTAAGAAAAACCTGTAAGAATGTTCCATAACAAGGGTACACGACAAAAACGGCTCAAAATATCAATCCAACTATTGCTGTACCACCACATATGGTGCTAGGGTTAATCTTACAAACACCCTTAAAAAAATATGATAACCCTTTTCGACCAAGAGTTGTATTGACTGTGTTTCTGCTTTCCATGATTTTTGTGCAAGGATATAAACAAGGATTTTCTTTCTTTTTCTTGCAGAATTTCATGATCCGGATACCTTTTTTATATTCATCAAATCCATTTCTTAGTCACGAGGAATGTGTGGTCTTTGGGGGGCTTTCAAAACGGTCGCCCCCCCCCCCTGGTTCAAATGTCCAATGCAAGCGGTAAAACAGGGCACCTTAAACCAATACATAGTGCAGCTCAAAACAGAATGTCAGAAAAGATACAATTCATGTCACGAATAGCATGTTCACCAATGCAATACAACATTAGAAGCATCTTATCCACAAAAGCTACTTGCATTATCATGTATTACTTACCTGTGCTAGGTCTCTTCGCCTCGTTTTGAGTGTATTGACTCTTATGGTCATGGGCCTTGGAACTTCGTTCGCTTCAAGGAATTCAATCACTTCTCCATGTGGGAAAATATTCATTATCTGCTCCATCAAGTATTCATTATAGCCATAGTAGGTGCAGAGGTCTTGTCTCAGTCTTTCAATATATTCTTGTCGATCTCTAGGAACATAAAAAATCAGTGAGTAAACAAAGTGAAGAACTTTTTGGACGTAATACCTTAAACTAGGTATCCTTTTTCCAGACCACACTGTCTTTCCATGACGATTAACAAAAGGTTCAAATAGGGATAAGTGCATTTATATAGACAGTGAGAACAGGTGCAAAAGTCTAGATATTTCGATCGCTGTATATGTGATTAAAAATCCGATCACATATACATGTGATCCACAAATCCGGTTATATGCTAAACGCTAAATACTACCACGTTATGCATAAAAGGCGTATCTAAAAAAAAATAACAGATTTCCTGGTTATAAGCATTTTCTTAAGAGCAAAAAAGGGGAGGGGTGATTTTCCTCGTGAAATTGGGCCTAAAGATCACACCACTCTTTATAAAATTAAATATACAGTGCCCTACTGGTTCTGAGACCATCACTTTTCCAGTTGCCAAAACAATTTCAATGATTTAAAGAATATGAAAATTGCAACTTGGAATGTTACCACGTTAAAAAATAACTATCATATTGACATTTTGACTGACGACTTTAGATGCTTTGAGCTGGACTTATCAGGAGTTTCAGAAATTCATATTTTAGGAGGTAGGAAACATGAAACACGGTGATATAGAATTTATTTACTCAGGTAGGAAGGGTGGAGTATATAGACAGGGAGTAGGGCTCATGATGAATAAGGAAGCTGCTAATTCTTGTTTAGGTTGGGAAGGTATTAATAATAGAATGTTTAGTAACTCATTTTATGACTAAAAAATGCAGGGCATCAGCCATAGTAGTATGCGCCACTGTAGAACCGATTTTCAAAGATGATAGCGACCCACCTGAATTTTACTTACAGTTAGGGCCTACAAGAACACATAGACAGGGTCCCAGGTAGAAATATGGTGTTTTTATTAGATTTTAATGCCCCAATAAGTAGAAATATGGATAGATGGTATCCTAGCCAAGATTAATTTGGTCTAGGAAAAGAAAACAGTAATGGCTACAGAGTGGAGCAATTTTGTAGGTATAACAATCTAGTTATCACCAATACAGTTTTTGGTCATAAACTGGCCCATAAGTCAACACGGTATTCACATGATTGTAAGACAGCTAACCTTATTGATTATTTTATTGTAAACTGAAGACTAGCAGCATCAAAACAAGATACTAGGGTATATAGATGTGCTGCTATTAATGTCAAAAGTAAAGATCACAACCTAGTAGTGTCTAGAGTTAATTTAAAGCTGAAATTTAGGGAGGGTAACCTTCCGGGAAACTATAATGTTGATACACTCCAAGATCAAAATTTGACAGAAACTTTCCAGGAACAGTTGAATACTAAACAGGAGAGTTTTAAATTTGACAACGTAGAAGATGGATCGAATAAATTTAGGAAAGTAGTTTATGAAGCCGCTGATAGCGTCTTAGGGAAGAAAGATAGGACGGCAGCTATGTATACTAGTAAAAATACTTTATGTTTAATAGAGAGCAGAATGGGTTTATACAAGAATTATCTGAGTAATAGATCATGCGAAAATAAGAAAACTGTAAAGAAAGTGGAGACAAAATAAAAACATGAACTAAAGAGGTGTGAAGTGGAGACCATGGAGAAAATTGCCAAAGAAGATGTGGAAGATGCAGCCAGATGGCATTATAGTAAAATATTGTATTGTCATGTTTAATAAATTGAGAGGGAGTAGTCAATCTGGACTTGCTCCAGTTAAAGATAGGAATGGGGCCACCATTAGTGATAAGGTAAGAGTTAAAGGGAGATGGGAAGAACATTTTGAGAATATGCTAAACCGTGATAGAGCTGCAGGAAAGATGAGGAGAATGAAAAAGTTTAAGGCCCTTTGGATGTGATGGAAGATATATTTTGTGAGGAAGAATTAGTGACAGTACTAAAAGGATTAAAAATAATAAGACCCTAGGTGCTGAGTGTGGTAAATCGAGTTTCTTAAATATGGTGGTTATGAGATTATAAATAAGTTACGGAAGATTATGAATATGATGTTTTGAAAAAGGGGAAGTACCTAGCCGTTTTACGAAAACTCTAATTAAACCCTGTATAAGAAATAAAATAAGAATGAGTGTGGCAATTATAGAGGCATTAGTCTGGTTTCTGCAAGTATCAAATTTCTCAGTACAATGTCATTAGACTTAGAGATGATGTAGATAAAGTTTTAAGGAAAGAACAATATGATTTAGTAAGGGAAGAGGATATGTTGACCAAATTCTCACTCTTAGATTATTAATTGAGAAGTGCCTGGGTCATTTAATTCAGCTGATAGAAGAGCTTTAGCAAAGGTCTTATCATTGTATTGTATAGCAGACAAACAATCTAAAGTGATTATTACTATGCACGAGAATGACATTGCTAAGTTTAAGGTGGAAAATGAGGTTAGGAGCTCGTTTCGTATTAAATCAGGAATTAAGCATGGCTGCATTCTATCCCCATTTATATGGATCATTTTGATGGACTTCATCTTAAGGAACACAGCAAAGGCAATGGATGGAAGAACACGGAATCAAATGGGGAAGTAAAACTCTCCTGGACTTAGATTATACTAATGATTTAAGCATCCTAGATGAAGGTGTTAAATTATGAATGAACCTTTAGAAGTAATGCGAGTTCAGGATGTAAGAATAGATTTCCAAATTAATTTTCATAAGACTAAGTCGCTAAGGCTAGGAATAAGTGAATATGAAAAGATGATGTTTAGATCAATCAAGTGGACACCCTGACTTACCTAGGTAGTATCAAACAGTTCGTGGAAACGAACTGTAAGTAAGGAGCGACACGGCTCAGCGGTAACCAAAACTCTTAAAAACGGAATTTTGATATTCATAAATATATAAAGAATCGGCTTATTATGCTGATTACTAATCTATAAGATTAATTAAGCTTAGTCTTACCTATAAAAGGCTATGAGCCTGAGAAAATTTCTTGATGTTTGAAAAAGCGAAAAACACCCCCAAAAAGTCACAGAATCTTAATGAAAATGACAAAATCTGATTCAGTGTATGAGAGAACCCTACTGTAGTGCTTCACGCTAAAGATTGATCCTAATGCTCTTTAAGCTAAAGACTGACTGTTTCTACAAATTTTTTAAGAACGACTTTCAAGAACTGAAACACAAAGGCCGTTTAATTAAAATAGGAAGTTTTTTTTAAACTTTAGCGTGAAGATCAAGCTACTGAGGAGGCGGGCAACCCCTTCATATACGGAATAATAACTGTTCGTTTTAATTTGTAATGTTGTTCTTTAGTTTCAGTTGAAAAAGCTTTTTCAAAGTTGAAAAAAGTTTGGAAGAATAGGATAAAGTCTGCAAACTAAGGTTAGAATATTGGTATGTACATTGATGGCAGTGAAGTATGGTTCTGAACCGTTGGCGCTCCGAAAAAAACGGAGGAAGATTTGCTAAATGCTTTCCAGAGATATTGCCTAGGTTTTGTTTAGAGTACCAGACTGACAGACCGTATTTCAAACAGTAGGTTGTATGAAAATTCTGGTTCAATCCTGCTTTCTAGGACTATAATGAGACAGAGGTTGAGATGGCTAGGGCATATTATGTCGAGAAAGGATGACAGGTTGCCAAAAATTGTCCTTTCTGGCCAACCGTCTAGGGCCAGACAACAAAAAGCAGGCTGTCCCTGGTTCGGTGGGAGGATGTCATAAGGAAAGATTTAAACGAAATGGGTACTTCCTGGGAGGGTGTAAAGAGAGAGGCGTTGAATAGATTGGGATGGAGAAGAATTGTGCATAGCTGTGTTGGCCTCACGCGGCTTGGTGCTGCACTCAATTTTTAGTAGTAACAGTAAGTTGACCTCCCATCTCGTTTAGGGAAAAATAGAGCACCTTAATCAAACCACCTATCAAGACCAGCTCTTCGCCATGGCTAACCTAGACTCACTTGGGCCTTCACTTCAATGAACATAGCCTGACACCATCTCCACCCACTTACTATGGTTGGCAACTAGGACCTCAAGCCTTACAAATAACAGGACTGGGCCTCGTTAATGTTTCTCAATGGCCGACAAGTAAATACTCCATATACACACTTTCCGGTTGACGAGTATGTTCACATTTTAAAAAATGAAGAAATGCTAACATTGACCATAGTCTCTTCTGAAATCAAGAGAAGAAAGCAAGTCTAAAAAAACGTTGTTTGAGGCAAATGGCAAAGAAAAGGCCTGACTTTCGTTGTATTTCTCTGGATATTCTCTCTCTTATAACAATTAATTAGATACAGAGGATAGTATATTGAAGAGCAATAATCAAAGAAGGGACAAACTAACATCTTATAAAGCAGTAAGAATTGTCTCATGTTATAGACATGCATGCTATTTTTCATGTTGAGGCAATTGGTTGTTTTGGCCTGGGTTTCAGTACTCACTGTCCACCCCTTGTTTGTCATAGTGCACATGCTCTAATTTCGTGGATGCACCATAATATTTGCTCTTTATCATACCATCAAATTGGTTTAAACTCAAATATTTCCCAATCTTGAAATGTGGTATGATTGCTGTCCAGTTGTTTTTTGTTTTGTTTTTTTTAGATAAAGCATGCGTTGCATCAGCCAAAGCAAGCAATAGCAAATTATCAGAGATGTCTTATTTGAAAGCATTTTATATTAATATCTTTAATAACGCATCGATAGCATGACAGATAAAGATGTAGTAAACATTGTCTCAATTTAACACTCAATAAAGCACAAATCAAAACGTATTCAGGAAAACATCTTACTTTCCTTCTTCTCTCCTGTTTTTTAGGTCTGATAAAACTACCAGTATGTCTTTAATCCTCATGTTGATAATTGAGAGATCAGGAGGAAGTTGAGACTCTTTTTCAAGCTCTTCTCCATTTGGAAGATGAAACTTCTCAACTTGTTGAATATTCAATTGAAGTTCCTGCTCTGCAAGCTTTCTATAAATAAAAAAAGAACAGTCTTATTACGTGCTTGCATACAGGATGGGAAAAGGACATACTTCAACAGACAATAAGGAAAAAGCATCTTAAAATCTGAACATGCAGGACTATAAATCTGCTTTTTTTTCCAGATTCCATCCTATTTTTTTTTTTTTGGAAGGGGGTCCTTCCTATAAAGGTTTGGTCGGTGAGCTACTAGTTTGATTCCCCTTAATACTTATAGCTTTTGTGTAGCCATTAATAAATGGGTTTAAGTCTTGAAGGGTGAGGGTCTAAAATAGATAAAAGTTCAATTGTAGGTAAAAAATTGTTTGTTTTTTCAAAATAAAGGGGTCCAAAAAGGGAACTTACTTCCAACATAAACTCAAATCTCTGTAAAACACGCCAATGTTCATTTAAAAGGTTTTTAGGAGGACAAAATTTACATCATCCATAAACAAGATATGTATGAGAGATGCATTATTTATAAGCACTTTATAAGATAATTTTATTTCACAAAAAAGAAAATACAGAATATATTTGCTGCACCTGCTAAGAAAACCCCTAAGGGCTTGTTGGGAGCAGGTGGGAATCTTCTAAACCCACCTTTTATCTGAAAAAAAAAATACTATTTTATATTATTCTACTTGTAAATATCACTAAATCCACACAAATACATAAACCATTCTACTTACATAAAACACATACATAAATACTATTCTTTTGCAAGGAAAAATCTCTTGGCTGTGGCTTTGAAGGTTACCAGATGACTTGCATTTCGAATCGTAACCGGTATTATATCCCATACGCAGGGAGCAAAATATCTTATTACGAAAGAAGCTCTAGTTGTTTTTCTAAACGACTAATATATTAATTTCATTTTAAAAGAAGTTTACACAAAAACGTCAATGAATAAATTTCCAGTAAATGATAAATTATTCATACGTTAAAGCAAAACAAGAAATTTAGGAAAACATTAAAAAGACAATAGGATACTTTGATTACAACAGTGACATAAACAAGAACCAAAATGGATAATTTAGTACCACTTCTGGGATCCTTTTTCCAACAACATATTAAAATACATAAAAACGAGCCTACCGAGGAAAAAAGGAGAAACAAAGAAAAAAAAATGTTGCATCAGACATCCAGGGTGAAAGGAATGACTTCTTTCAACAGAACTGAAAGGGCCTCCACAACAAAATAAATATCCCAAATGTATACACCAACAGAAAGTAAAATACGGAAAAGCTATTTCACACAAAATAAGAACACCTTCAGTGCACCTTACAACTATCTTTTTTTTCGTTTAAGCATATAGCTAATTCAGAAAAGATAATCTGGGAATGAACTAAAGACAGTTATTTGTTTGCTGTTTTTCTTTTGCTTTTTTTTTAATAGTAACTATTTTTTTTAAAAAAAAACATCTTTTCATGCCTAACATTATATTTATGTTACATAATATTTATGTAAGTTATAGATTGTATTGATTCACCTTAGAATACAGAACCAGCTGATAAAGGCTTTTTTTATCCTACATCAAAACATTACTTATAACAATAAGAAAACGAGCATAACTGCAATCACACAGCTTTCATAAATACAAAGAAAGACCCGCAGTACTGTTGCCAGGCTATTCACAACCATAAAAACGATCATTTCCATGAATAATTCAAAACAATAGTGCCTTTTCATAAACCTCAACAAAAAAACAGACCTGCAATGATGTTACCAGACTTCCAACACAAAGTGACAATTTTCAAGTATAGGATGTCTAGATCCTTAACAGTGTTGTTATTTTCTTGCCAAAGGCTAGTGATAGTACCACCAGTCAGATTATCTGAAGGTGTTCCTGAAGGTTATTTACTTAAGGTTCTTTTTTTTTTACTAAATGACTGTTGACAGGCTATTAAATAAAAACAAAACTGAATCCAGTAACAATAACAAATTTGCAAGCTTAATGGTGATATTAAAAAGGTTTCTAAAACCATAGGCAGCGCAATAATGCCGCCTAAGTAAAGAGTGATGTGGGCACAATGTATTATTTTTTTTTCCTTTAGACCAGGTTACTTCGTATATAAGCAGTTATCGTAGAAACTTCAAAAGGGGCTCACTCAATTGGAAATTTAAAGAGCTAGTGCCATTTTTAATAGTCAAAGTGATTGGAGGGCAGCCAGCCCCCCAGGCCCATCATTTCCCCAAACACATCCAATTAAAATTTTGAGATAGCAATTTTGTTCAGCATAGTTGAAAGGTCCAGAAATTGTGTCTCTGATGATGACACCCCCCCCCCCCCTTAACATCCATCGGGGAAAAAGTTTTAAGTTATGGTATCGAAAGGGCAGTCATATAAACCTCAGAGGGGGTTTCATTGATTGGTAATCAGAAGTTCTAGTGCCCTTTTAAGATTCAAAGTGATTGGAGGGCAGCTACCCCCCCCCACCCCAATGCACGTCCTATTGTATCGAAATGCATCTAATATATGCATTCTATCAGACCATGCATCTCACAGCCGCAAGAATAAGTGCGATAAGTTAGGTAATTTATTCACCGTTTACATGCAGTATATGTTCTGAAAGGTATCCATATTTGACCTTTACTTTCCAAAAAGACAAAGGTAATTCAGGTGAGCCTTTCAGAGAAGGTTGAGGGGAGTTTTGAACTAAATCAAAACACATTATGTTTATACAGGCTGTCAAAATGGCATAACTCAGGAATGACTGAATATATTAATTTGGAACTTTCAGGAAACGATAATGGAGATGATCAATTGAACAAAAAGGTAATATTTATACACTACTACTACTAAACTGTCACCACTACTACTGTTTTACTACTGCTACTAAAACAACAGCACTAAATCTAAAATATTGAGAGGAAATTTGAACAAAAATCCAAAGACACGATGTACATGCACATTGTCAAAACAGCATATCTCAAGAGTGGATTTAAGTATTAAGTTGGAGCTTCCAGAAAATGCTTAAAGGGGAAGATCCATTGACTAAAAGCCAATAAGTGTATGCTACTACTAATGCCACTACTGCTGCTAAATTTACTCCTTCTACTGCTACTGCTACTTCAACCACTACCTCTATTGCTACTACTTGTAAGGCTAAGAGCATTAAGATGAAAATCACAAAAATATGAAAATACAAATATATATATATATATATATATATATATATATATATATATATATATATATATATATACATATATATATATATATATATATATATATATATATATATATATATATATATATACATATATATACATATATATATATATATATATATATATATATATATATATATATATATATATATATATATATATATATATATACATATACATACATATATATATCCAGGTGATCAAAAGGATATGTCAGCAATGACTAATTACATTAAGTTGAAACTTCCAGGACTCGATAAGAATGATGTTCAAATCACCAAAAGGCAATGCATATACTATTAATACTACCACTGCAGTTACTGTAACTGATGATAGTACATACTAAGGGTATTAAAGTGAAACTTTTAGGAAATCTTTAGCAGGTGTTTCAATTAAACAAAAAAAACTATATACAAGCAGGTTTTCAAAAGAACATATCAGAAATATCATAGGAAGCACTACTCTATAATAGCTAGAAATATCATTAAAACCTTTGAAGGAGCTAATTTTATTCAAGATCAGAAGTTCTAGTGCCATTTTTAAGAGTAGAAAGAGATTGGAGGGCTAGCAGCCTTCCTCCCAAGTCCATTCAACTTTCAAACACATCCAATCAAAATTTTGAGACAGCCATTTCGTTCAGCATAGTAGATCAATCCACGGGATATTGGATATAGGGATACTGGGGACGTCAGCCCTCACACAATTATGTACTTGGCCCATTATGCTTTAAAACCAAATCAAAAGGCACTGTGTACATGGCTGCCACTAAAAAACATCAGCAATATATCATGAATGACTGGGGGTATTAATTTAAAACTTTTGGGGCTACTACTATTATTACATCTGCTGAAATAAACCTGAAATAGATCAAAAAAGCTTAAGTGTATCCAGGTTGTAAAAGAGTATAGATAAAATTTTTTGGGAGTGATTTTTAGTTTAATTTTTCAGGTCAACTTGAGGAGATATAAACTTAAATTAAATAGTACGGTACTATTTGTCTTAGGACTAACAATTGTTGAAAAAGTTTCTCTAACATACAAAGTGCAAGCAAAACTATGGGTTCTTATAGAAAAAATTGAAAAGATATCAAATATTTTTTTTTCACGAAGAAGACTATATTAATAAAAAACGAACAGAAATTAATTTAAAAACCATTTTCCACAAACTAGTTCTTCAAAGAAAAGTAAAGAGTTCCACTAAGCAAAAAATGAACAGAAATAAAGTCAAATAACCTTCCAAGTGTAAAACTACCATAAATCACCATCAATAAATAAATGAAACTCAAAATGAACAGAAATTATAATACATAACTAAGTAAACTCAAAACAAGCAATGCATGTGCGTTGTCAGCCCTACTCATGTTAATTTTTTCTTGTTTTGAATTTGACTAGGTTATTTACTTTAATTTCTGTTTGTTTTAAGTTTCATTTAGTTATTGATGGTGATTTGTGGTAGTTTTACACTTGGAACATTATTAGGCTTTATTTTTGCTCATTAGGAGCTCTTTACTTTTCTTTGAAAAACTTGTCTCGTGGAAAGTTTTTTAAATTAATTAACGTCATAAAACAAATTTACAAACCAAGCAAAAACCTACCCACTTCCCAACAATAAAATCTTCCACTCCAAGTTTTTTTCTTTACTTTTTTCTATAGCTATAGCATCCAAGTTGATAAAATAAAATCTCGATAGATTGCCATTACTGAAAAAAGCAAGCTTCCAAAAATAAACCAACATGCACTTCTGTATTGAGAGTCCCCAACATGGGCTGAAACCCTAGATAAGAACCAATTTAGCCCATAACTTAAGATGTCGTTTATGCAGAATATTGTGATTGAAGCCACTTTTCTTGTTTTTCAAGCCAAGGGACAGTAAGTTCCCTATATACGGGTTTTGGACAAGGTGGTTCTAATAAGGTACTTCCTGTTTTGATCTGACACTATTTTTAGTAGTTATGGGCTATTGTATTTCTTAGTATTGAACGTGATCATCTCTTACTAGGTTGCAAGCTACTGCTGCAACCTAGATTACCTAGATATATATATATATATATACCTGATTACAAACAGAAAAAGCCTTAGGCTTTTTCTTCGTTGGAACATTAAGAGACAAACCTCAAAGAATCGGCAGTAAACTAAGTCCAATATGTGCAATGGTTAGTTTTCCTAATGATTGTATTTTAACAATCATTTAAGTATAACAAAAATTATTTTAAAATTTCCTCCCTAAAAGCCTGCATGGCGCAGTGGATAGCATGTTGGTATTCAACTATGAAAATCACAAGATCAATTCCTGGTGAAGACAATTTTTTATACATTTGTCACAAAGTCTAAACAAAATTTCTATGAATAACTACTTGACTAACACCATTAATGATACTATATCAATCCTTTATGTAAACTACCACTGCAACCCAGATTACAAACAAGAAAAAGCCTTAAACATTTTCTTCTTTGGAATAGTAACAGACAAACTTCAAAGAATCAAACAGCAAACTAACTAACTCTGGTATATGCAATGGGTTGTTCTTCTAATGATTATCTTTTAATATAAATACTATGTGCCTTGGTTTGTTCTTTTACCAGGTTTTAGCTATATCCAATGAAACTTACATAGTCCCCAAATACAACAAACTATATCAATTCTTTATATAAACTTCTCAATAGATTATTTCAGTTAATATGGGCTAGATGTCGTCCATTACTATAAAACTAATTTTTCAATTTTTAGGTATTTTTCCAGTTTGAATTAAAAAATTAAAATTATTAATCAGACACCATAAATATTTTTTTTGCAGTTTACATAATAACTTTAGCAATTCTGAACTGAAGACTAGAATATAAAAAATGATTTTTTTTTGTCTACAGAAATAAAGCACAACATTATAGAGATAAACGCTTTAGGAGTCGAGCCAAAAAAAGTTTGGGTCCAGGAGGCAAGCAGATGTTACTAACATTATCTACTACATAGCTATAGAAAAATACAGTTTTTTCTCTTAAAAAATTATTTTGTTTTTGAAATTATTTTTATTCATTATGAAAGTTTTTTAAATACATCAATTCCTTTTAAATGAGCCAATAAAAAGCTCTCTATGATTTTCCAGTGCCAACCTAGCTAAGGAGAAAAATTAAACAAAAAGAAGATACCATTGATGCAGAATATTACAGTTCAAGCCACTTTTCTTGTTTTTCAAGCCGAGATATTTTCTTTATTGTTCAAGCCAAGAAACACTAAGTTTCCTAAATAAGAGTTTTGGACAAGGCGGTTCTAATAGTGTACTTCAGTTTTTGACCTGACACTATTTTAAGGAGTTATGGGCTATTTGGGTTTTTATTATGGGATGTAATTGTCTCTTACTAGGTTGCTAGCTACTGCTGCAACCCAGATGAACCCAACTCCTCTAAGAATATTTGGCTCAATTATTCTAACTAAACAAGTCTTAAAGCTCAATCTTCTTACTGTTTTAACAGAAGACAAAATAAATTTTGTGTTCAATGTTTACTTTATTTATATGGTATTAGACAAACCAAATGTTTTAAGCACATTTATCATTATTCTTTCTTTCTGTCACGACTAACATTCATTTTTTTATGATATACACCATAGCTTTCTAAACCAGTTCCAAATAGGCAGGGGTTCTAACCTCCAACAGCATCTAAGCTATTAAGTGAGGCTTTTGACAAGTGGTTTCTGCAACTCCATCATTCCCTCTTAAATACATTATGATTTACTTTATTATCTGGTATTAGATGGCACAACTCTCAAGGAGCATTTGTCATTTTCTTTCCTTTTTAATCAATCCTTTTTTATGATATGGGTAATGTGAAGTCAATAAAAGGGGGGAGGGGGCCCATTTCACATTCCCTTGCAAAATGACTGCAACTTCAAAGTAGAGCTTATGTATAACTTAATTGCTGATTTTTTTACAAATTGATTAAAAGAATAATTCAATGTTGTTGTTTGGGATTTGATGCATTTGACCAATAGGTCATATGTGTTAAAATAGCCAGTTAGAATAATTCAATGCATTAAAACAGTCATATGAATAATTCAATAGCCAGTACAGTAATTACATATACCCCAATTCTTATAGCTAGCTACATATGGGGACTAATATAACTTACTCATCTTCAATTTTTTGTTGCCTAAGCTTTTTGGACTGCTTCTCAATGGGTAGCTCTTCATCACTTTGCTCTTCATCTTCAGAACCAAAATCATCTTTCATATATGCATCATCTTCTTCTTGGATGGATGTTTCTCCTTCTGAGTCACTATTAAATAGTTGATGAGTCTCTTCATCTACTTTGTCATTCTGAGCAATGTCATCAGAATCATATTCTTGATTTTTCTTATGTTTTTTAGCTCTTTTTAAGTCACTACAAATTTCTTGTTGTTCAGCATTATTTTTTTTGCTGAATTTAACTATACTCTTTTTCTTCAGGAGTTTTTCTGCTCTCTGTGCGGCTCTTTTTTTAGCCCTTCTGCCAAGTTCTTTTGAGGTTTCATCTGGAAAATGAAAATAGCATTCAAAGAATTGAAAGTTGGACAATTTTACATTTTACTAATTTTAGAATTATTAGAAGATTTAAAGCCAAACTGACAAACCAAGACAAAGCCAAAGAAGTTCGTCTAGTGTTTGGGCAATATCTAACCACTTGTGTCAATTCTTATTCTTTGTAGATATATTGGTTTTGAGTTATAATTCCCTGGTTTAAGATAATTATTACCAAAATAATTTAAATACAAAACCAATTCAAAACACATCATCTCCCAAACTAAAATCAATTTTAGAAACTAATAAGGTGAAGTACCTGCTACTAGCATGCTACCTTTTCACTAGCACCTTTATCTATGTGCTGCCCATCACCAAGATAGACATTTTTTATATCTCAGCAAAATACTAAAGTATTTATTTTTTTTCTTTCGAGGGGTCCCAGAGGATGCTTCACTGACACAACAATCACAAGTAAGAGGAGTATCAACCCTCCCCCCCCCACCTAGACCTCCTGTAGCTCAGATTATGATCCATGCTTTAGATACAATTATTTTCATTAAAGTGCAAATCATGCTCTGACACTTAGGATCTTCAGGGGGCAGTAGTTCTATCCTTATTTTTGGTCGTTTTTGTTGATTTTAAATTTAACTAAATAATTTTTTTAATTTCTGTTTTTTTAGGATTAACCTACTCAACAGTACCTGTTTTCTTTATGTTTGATTTGGTTATTAACTTTAATTTCTATATGTTTTGGGTTTCATTTATTTAGTCTCAATAATTTGTATTTGATTGAACTTGAATTATTACGTGACTGATTTACTTTTCTGTAAAACAATTCTTAAAAAAGTTTCTATATTGAATTGTATGTGCAAATTTGTTTCCAGTTTTTTGGTAAGGAATTAAATGTTGGATTGTAATTCAAACTTTGGGCAGAATTTCAATATTTTGTCAAGATTTTAAATCAGCAGTAGTTCTTTGCAACAATTTTATACAATATATTAACTATATAACTCAGAAAGGATGGGAAGGAGATTTTTTCATTAAATAAAATCTTAGTTTATGAAATTTTTGGACTGAGGCCATCCTGTACATACCCTTGGGGTTGGAAGAATAAGTATAGTGGAGCTGTATTCCAATTTGTGATTATAATGAAGTAAGAACTGTTGTTTTAATTATTTTTACTTCTCAATAGCCCCTAATCTACACTTTTACTTTTGCAGTGTCAAGCCTATTGTAAGCTGTTACCTTAAATTGCAGCTTAGAGCAATCTAAGGATTTCTCCTTGTAGAGCTTCAGAGCTGACAATTTGAGTTGAATTCAGGATTCTTTAGTAACCAGGTGTACTGTGCTGATCCATAGCTTCCCAGTTGAGTTTACACTCTCTGGAGGACCACTCAGCAACCAGTCTTCATTTAAAGATGTCCACAGATTCAGCAGTAACAGACCATGGATAGGGTAGGCTGAATAATAAGTTTCAACTGATGACCTCTAGTTCTGGAGTTAGGACAAACAGTGGGAAATAATGCTGGGAGTGTATTAGTCCTCATTAAGTTATAGTTTAAAATGGCATCACCTCTATTTCTCCTGTATACAAGAGTTGGTAGCTTACAGGTCTTGCAGATATTTGCTATTCCTACAGGGTAGGAAAGTTCCTGCATGCCAGATATCATTTTGGTGGCACATCTCTGCACATCATCCAACTTCTTGTGCCACTCTATTAGAGTGTAAGTACCGTTGGTACCATTTATTGGAGGAGTATTGTGCGGGGGTCCCCACTTTTAAAGGCAAAGATGGCGCAAAGAGTTGCTATGCCACTTACTGGAGGGGGAGATCCCTCGTCGGCCCTAAATTAGTGGGATTTCCGCGGTTACTCCAACGGTTCCGCATACTAACGTGATCAGATGGTCTATGGCCACATTTAAAGCCAAAGTTTACCAATAAGGTTTTCTAACTATCTCTTTAGTTTCGACCTAAGCTGAAAAGCTAAAAGAGTACATAAAAAAAACCTTACTGTATTCCCAACACGTTGTATATAAGAACTCAAAACGGAACTAAAGGTAAAAATCTGACAATTAATCAATACACTTTCAGACGCGCGCTTGCGCGCGCACCTCTGACCAAAGGCGATGAATGGCCGAATCAAATCAGACTCCCAGCATCCTTTGAAGCTCTTCGAACTCTAAATTTAAGCTGTATGAGTCATTGCTCAACTGTCTTTTTCAACCACTCGCTAATTAGTGGATTCTTCAGACATTGTTATAAAAGCTTTCCTGGGGGTTTAGATATTCAACATAAATAAAGTTAAATTTATAAAAAGGCATTTTTCTGAAACAAAAGGGGCCACAGGTCCCAAAAACTCCCTCCTAAGAAAAATGATTGCCATCACGCCATGGGTCAGAGCGCAAAACAGAAACATAAAATAAATAACACAAACTTCGAAATCACCAAGCTTGCTTATCTTCTCTCTTTTCACCGCTTGGCTCAGGATTCGTCGCCATCCCCATGTCTCCATTGTATAAACCACCATGGTCTAGATCGTCTAACATCCGCATTTGGTTTCGAAAATTAAAGTCCCCAAGATTCGTAGGAATTCATTGTGCACAGCACAAATTAAAAACAAAAATTTTCTTGCTCTCACGAAATTACATTTGAGAGGAGCAGAGAATCAGTTTCTGGCACATATGATGATGCCAGTCATCGTGATGAAATTTGGCTGCACTAGCCTCTTAATTTCCATCTGTGGAAAAAACCCCACATCTCAATCAAAAAGTAAATTGCCCCTTGGCATAATTTCAAATAATTTAAGGCCGAAAATGCAAAGGCCTGTGAAAACGATAAGGGTTCAGGAAAATGAAGTAAAAATCTGAGCGAACCATGAATCGCTTTTTTCTGGTTCCCATCCCCTAAAATAATCGAATGAATAATACTCGGCGATGAGGGATGAAAATAATATTGAACATCTTCCCGCAGGGGATCTTCCCCAAGGGATTACTCCTCGTCATAAGGAAACCAACTCTCTTTTGAGTTAGCAAAACTATTCATAGATTTCCTTCCAATTTTTTTCAATCCAAACCAAACTTCAGTATCTCCCAATTTTTTTTGCACTCGTTGTTGACACGACTATCCTATATTAAGGGTCTTCTCCTCCCTTCTAAGGTTTTTTGTCTTATTATAATTTAGTAATATATTTTAGTGGCTCTTGGACCTCTTTGTCCCCCTATTATTTATGTCATCAAGGCACAGCCCATCCAACATTTTTTTTATTTTTCGCCACTCGAGACTGAATCTCCAAATTTTTGCTCTTTTGTACACTTCTCTTTTCATCTCTACTTTTCTCAATTTTTTCATTCGCGCAAAATAATAAATCATCGTTAAAAATGATTTGAACTCCAGTGTCCATTATCTTTGACTGCCTCACTTCATTGTAGCTCCGTTTAATATCTCTTTTCTCTCTCTTAGTTTTCTTTCTTTTTGTAGTAGCAATAAATAAATCGTCACGAAATCTGAATTGGACTTCAGTGTTCATCCTTGACTGCATTTCTTCATTGTATCTCCGTTTAATGTCTTTTTTCGCTCTTTTAGTCTTTTTTATTCTAACCGGAGGAACAATTATTTCGTCATCACATGGGAACTGTACTCCGACATTTGGTTTTTCATATTCTACTAAAATCTCTCGAACTTTCCGAGGAAAAACGCATACAATAAACTTCGTTTCATTTCTCTCTGGTACACTCAGCGTTTCATTTTGGCCTGTACTTGTTAGCGTCTCATATTCATTAAAAGTGTTCTCAAGTTTTCTATTATTTACAAATTTTCCTGAAAAATCAATTTTGCGCGTCTTATTTTCAATATTATGTGGTCTTATTATCCCATTTTTGTGGATTATCAACATTTTGAACACGCGTATCATGTATTTCGTTTTTCCGATAGGGTGGCACAGCCTTCCCATTTGTTTTATGGGCCAGTCCACCTCCCCACCTTGTCAACGAAGCATCATGTTTTCCCGTAAAAGTGTTTAATGTCTGGTAATTTTCTTTTTCTCGCGATTGATTCTTAGACAAATTGTTATGGCTATTTCATAGCCAAGAAGTTAGTTGTGATAAAATGTCCCTTCCTGGAATTCCCCAGCAGGCTTCTATTAGGCCTATCATGGTTCTTTTAAACTCTTGCTGATATCTCTCTTCCTTCTCTCTGGCTATTTTACCATTCTCCTTTTTTCGTTCTCTGGCTATTCTATCAGCCTCTTCCTTTCGTTCTCTGGCTATTCTATGAGCCTCTTCCTTTTGTTCTCTCGCTCTTCTTTCTTCCTTCTCTCTTTGTTCACGTTCTTTTCTATCTCTTTCGTCTTCTCGTTCTCTGGCTATTCTCACTTCCTTCATGAAATTTAATATTTGTTGTGTCATATCTATTTGAGTGCTTTTTCGCGAGCTCCTGCTGGACCTCGATTTAACACTGCTCCTTCTTCTCGGACTACTTTGATTCCGTCTGTCATTATTTCTTTTTAATTCATTTTCTGAATCTGTTCGATCTCTAACCCACAACTCCCCTTCACTTGGCAATGACTCTGTGGGGTGAGTTCGTCTTGTTTTTTCACATTTTATTTCTTCCCTCTTTATTTCGTAACCTCTCATTTTACCGCGTATACTCTTTTCTGATTATAATATCTCTTAGTCAATTAGTCAATCTCGGTAAATTCAAAAACTGTCACGCAAAATTATGGTACGCAATTACTATTGTGAATTATCAGCTTTGTGTAATGAGATTCAACAACTTTTTAAATAACCGGAATGTCTAGACTTCATTAGGGAATAACGACTTCTTTCACCACAAGCAGTTTTACGCGAGTGAAATTTATCTCAAAAAAACGAATTAACAGGGGTTAGACGAGAAAATACACAGAAAAACCATACGAATATTCCTCTATTGAATCAGCTAGACTAAACTTAAACAGGGGAACTACCCTGCAAAACAAATCATGAATCCTTTCTAGATACTCGTATTCCAAATATAATCTCCTCCTGGCCAGATTCTTCAATAGGACAGGTGCCTCCCACCTTCCTTTTTCAATGTGCGCAAAAACTGACAAATTCTCCTAATTTGCCGTCCTCAATATTCTTATAACCTTCGTCACTGAAGATTATATCTAAGTCCGCCACTTCACTCCAATAATAACCCACCTTTCAACGTTTTCTTATCTGTCCTTAAACCCTGTAATACTTTTAAATACGGAGATTCCCCCACTGTAAACTCAACTCATTAATTTCACGTTATTTTTTTTATTTTTCTCTAACAAGGCACACAGCCCATTATAGACTTTAAAATTTTATTAATTAAATGTGTAATTTTGGGTTTTTATATGTCACCACAATAGGCTACTTTCTAGGCCAAATTAATCGTCTCTTCGAAAGCGCGGAATTCTTTTGTTATCAACGCTGTTAATAATTCCTGTTCTTGCTGCCACCATAAAGCCAAAGTTTATCGATAAGGTTTTCTAAATATCTCTTTAGTTTCGACCTAAGCTGAAAAGTTAAAAGAGTACATAAAAAAAACTTACTGTATTCCCAACACGTTGTATATAAGAACTCAAAACGGAACTAAAGGTAAAAATCTTACAATTAATCAATACACTTTCAGACGCGCGCTTGCGCGCGCACCTCTGACCAAAGGCGATGAATGGCCGAATCAAATTAGACTCCAAGCATCCTTTGAAGCTTTTCAAGCTCTAAATTTAAGCTGTATGAGTCATCGCTCAACTGGCTTTTTCAACCACTTGCTAATTAGTGGATTCTTCAAACATCGTAATAAAAGTTTTCCTGGGGGTTTAGATATTCAATATAAATGAAGTTAAATTTATAAAAAGCCATTTTTCTGAAACAAAAGGGGCCAAAGGTCCCAACACACTCTTCTTTAAACCCATATACCCATATTTTGAATTTACTGACCAAATCAAGAACTAGAAAACACATGGGAGATGCACAGTTTGAGCTAGATATTTACACATTAGAGAGAAGGGGGGCAGATGTGTTCCTAAGATTGGTGGTACCTGAGGAAAAATTCATTAGGGTAAGATCCCAAGTTCTTGGCCAGTGCCTAACCTTAGCCAGATATTCTGATTAAAAAGTATCTTTCGTATATATAGATAGCAGGCTCCTTATCTTGGAAATTACATGTATATGGTTAAATAGTTGTGATTTGCTGATGCTTAGGATTAAGCTGAGTAACTTTCTAATCAGTGGAAACAAATGAAATACCAAGTTTGAAATAAGTCAAATTTACATGGAAATAGTTTGATTCTGTAACCAAGGTTGTGCTCGATTTGGATTCTGTGATCCCAGGAACAGTAAGAAAACATAGTTTTCAATTCTTCTCATATAATTTGTGTTGAAGTATAGACTTATTTAACTGGAGTTGCCTTATAACATTATTACTAATTTATGCTCTTTGCTTGGAAGCAAAACAGCGTCATCTATAATAATTCTCAATAGCGGATTCTAGAGTGCGTTCATATTATGATATATATACAGAGTCTTTGAATAGTGAAATTTACCTACAATTAAAGTGAAGATCTGATGCTAGAGTAAAGAAACATCTTCAGGACACTGTTCTCTGTTGTTTAAAATTAAAATCCCCTCCATTAACCATAATTTCCAGTATCTCTACAACGCCAAACAATAACAACTTTAAGCACTTTTCTTCCCCATTGATATCACTGAGGTTTCATTCACCTATGGTACACCTCTCCTACAAAGGCCTACATGGGAGCGCCATCTAGAGGTCAAGGCACAAACCAGTATTTTATTGTATTAGCGGGATTTGAGGCTCTTCTTGAGCGGAACACGAGCAGAAGAGGGGAGGGTACCTGTTGCAACGGCTGTAGAGGTACCTGCCGGGTCCTTTGACTCTTAAACTGCAGGGAATAGGTAGCGGGTCTCTATGCTTCCCTTGTTTTCCTCAACGTAAAAGCTCCAAAGAATTGTTCCTGTGCGCAGGGTTGCCGGCGACCATTTCTGTGTGAATCTAGTCTGACGCCAAAATTAGACGTGCAGTGTTGCTACATTGGTTTTTACAAAGTTATCACAATATAGCCAAATCGGACTGAAAATTTTTTTTGCCCAAAAAAGAGTGCTGCTTCAAAGAGACTTTGTCAGTCGCCCCAAAAAGGAGTCGATCTTTGTTCAGCCTGTGATGCTAGCCTGCAAGATGAAAGCTACGCACTTCTATGTGACAGTTGCAAAAAGTGGGTTTGCACTGAATGTTTGAATATGTCAGACCCTGAATACAAACTGTTTATGAAAATGAGTCGTAACTTAGGATCAACCTGGTATTGTCCTATATGTAAGCAACAAGGAACAGCTGCTTCGCTAGAAGTTATTCAGAGAACTGTTACTGACTCTTTTGCAAAATTCCAGTCGGACTTGAAGGAGAAATTGATGCTCAATTTCAGGTGCTTCTTAAACCTCTAAGTGAAAAAATTCAGGTCTTGGAAACTGAACTACAGGAAAAGTGTTCTAAGTCAGATCTGAAGAACGAGGTTACCTTAGCAGTATCGCAAGTTATCCCTAAAGCGAAAACCGATCTGTTCAATGAACTTTCTAGCCAGATTGGTTTGGTTTCGGAGCAGCAGATTCTGTAGTTGCGAGTCAAGTAACTCAGCGTGGACTTGGTGACTTAGTACAAAAAGAGAAAAACCTCATTTTGTTTGGCTTGGAGGAGACGAGTGGGATAAGCCAGAAAGCTCAGAACGAAAGTGATCTTAAGTATGTCAATGAAGTTTTGCTGAATGAGTGCCCAGCTAAGTATGCATTCTCTGTACGCCTGGGACGAAAACAAGGGAGTAAAAGTAGACCAGCAAATGTGATTTTCAAGCCCCCCCCCCTTGATCATGATATAGCAGCATTTTTCCTTGTGAGCAGAATTGAGAATATTAAGGCTAACATACCGAACTTCCGTGTCGCACATGACAGAAGCAATGCAGAGTTGGCTGAGAAGAAGAAGTATGATGA
This sequence comes from Artemia sp. Qi Xiang Cuo, assembly GCF_049724085.1. Lineage (NCBI taxonomy): Eukaryota > Metazoa > Arthropoda > Branchiopoda > Anostraca > Artemiidae > Artemia > Artemia sp. Qi Xiang Cuo. The sequence continues at coordinate 48,272,393 of NC_142798.1, read as the reverse complement.
ACTTAAAAAGGAGCTTACTGGGAAAGTAGCTGCAGGTGAAACTAGTTAGAAAATCAAAATGCGGAAAAATGGGCCAGAACTAGTGCGCAAAGAGAGGCTTTTTCATCAAGTTCAATGGGTTTATTAACAAATGAAAATAATAAATCACACATAATCAAAATACTCAGTCCACTCCTGGACGCTGAGAACCAAAATCATTACAATTTAACATAATACGCAGAATGGTCACCGCTCCTAATCTCAGACACAACCATACCCCTCATTTACCAAATAACTAAAACTATTACCTTCCCGTTGCTTACCCTCAGGGGAAACCACCCCGTCATAATTAAAAATCATACATTTGTAATTTAAAGTTTCTACTTACATTTTAACTATTCATTTGTAATGCTATTAAATGATTTTTTACTCTTTTTTTAAACGATGCGAGGGAGCTCCTACCTCTCAGCTCTTCTGGGATCAGGTTCCATATCTTTGTCATAGTGAACAGTTAGTTGTGGCATATACAAATTCAGATTGTTTATCGTCAAAGGGGGATGAATTTGTTGACTTGTTCAAAGCCGAAAACCCCACGTAATTGTCGTGACCGAAGTTTAGCCCAAGAATTGTGGTGACCCCTTTGTCCATTTTAGGCAACTAAGTGGATATAAATCAGTGCATAATAAAAACTATGAACAAGGAGTTTTGTGTTTATGTTTGTTCTTCCCTGAGTTTAAAATATAAAGAAGTTGATTATGAGTTTACAAGTCAAGGACATGAGATAGTTATTTTTGAGCTGAGACATCCAAGTTGGTCCCAAAGTGTGCATATAGTAGCGGTTTACCAGAGCCCGTCTAAGAGTATTGATAGTACTTTTAAAGACAAGGGCCTACTCAGCTACCTTACTTACCTTTCGTCAGTTTCGTCTAAAATTGTGATTGTTGGTGACTTTAATGCTCCTGGTATAGATTGCTTTTCACACAGTACAACGTTATCTGATTTGAGTTTCAGGCATAAACTAGTACAGACACTTGATGATAGCTTTCTCCATCAGCATGTTACTGAGCCCACTAGGTCTTTAACTGGAAAGAATCCATCTACCTTAGACCTTATTATAACTAAGCACCTAGCTGATCTAGAGAATATAGAATTTCTGCCTCCTCTTGGTAAAAGTGACCACGTGGTAATGTCCTTTTGTGTTAATGTGAGCATTCTGTTAAATCCTAAGTCAAAATTTTATATGAATATTCTACAGGTAGTTATGACGAATTTAGAGATTTTGTACGTTATGTTGATATTGTTAGTGACCTTCAGCATAGTTTTGTAGATTCTGTAGAAAAAAACGTAATAATCAGCCAAAATTTGTCCTTGAAGCAATATCTGCAGATAGACACTGGAGAGCTTATTTATCAGCTGGGGATGATGAATCTTGGCGTGCTTACAAAAGGGTGAGAAATAGGGCAAAAACGATCCTGCAGTCACACACTGAGTCAGTGGAATCGTCAATAATTAGTTGTGCGCAAAGTTGTCCAAAAAGGTATTGGAAGTATGTGAATAGGGGCAAAAAGAGCAGTCGCCATCGTCCATGGTCTTCAATGACCCAGTCACTGGTGAAACTGTTGATGATGATAAAAGAAAAGCAGCTCTTTTGAACAAGACCTTTTCATCTGTTTTCGTTAATCCTGCTACCCATAAGATATCTAATTTATCACTGGCACCAGAAGCTTCTGTGTTACAGAATGAGTCACAATATGATGACTCTGATGTAGCGCCTGAGCTCACCCAAAAAATTATCTGCAAGCTTTCTGCTGATAAAGCCCCTGATATAGATGGTGTCTCCTGGCTTCTTTTTTAGCTGCTCCACTTGCATTTCTTTCTAATCTTTGTTTGGAGTAAGGTAAGTGCCCTGCTGCATGGAAAAAGGCAGTCACAAAACCCCTTCATAAGGGTGGACCAAGGTCAGATTTTACGAATTATCGCCCTATCTCGAACACGTCGATTTTTTCGAGAATTATGGAAAAAGTAATTGTGTTTTGGATCCAAAATTATTTAGAAAAAATAAATGTCGGAGCACGGCACAGCATGGTTTTCGAAAAAATCGATTGTGTAACACGCAGTTAACAGAAGTAATCAATGATTTTCAAAAGATGGCTGATTCAGGCTGATTCGACTGATTCCAACAGCAACCGTACAAGAAAATCAAAATATATTGTCTTGATTATTATCGCTTCTAACCAGTAGTTGTACCAAACATATCCTGCTCAAGTCATCCTCAGGGTTATACTGTGGTGTTTATCCTTCCCATAGTATAGTGCAGACGGGTTGATATCATCTATTTTCCCTTATTATTTTAGTGTTATATTTGTGTTTAAAGCTTTTTCCAATATGCAATGTTCAGAAGTCCTCCAAAAAAAACGTCCCCCCAGATCCCAAATCAAATTCCATAGTTAAAGATACCCATCCTGGCTGGTCAAGCACATTATCTGAAAGTTCTAATGATGGCTCCGATTTGGAGAATAGGACAATGATAACTGTAGGTCCTAATGCAACCATAAATGATGATAATGGGTTTCAAGAGCTCCTCTCTAGAAGCTCTAAAAAAAGGAAAAAAATCTCCCCAATTAAAAGCATTTCCCCTCTCCCTACCCAAGATCCTCCCTCCAAAAACTTACGAATTTACCTTAAAATTACTCCCACTACCCCCTTTGAAATAAAAATGATCACTGCAATAAGAGTTGCAATTTTTAAATTGCTTAAATCAATGTTCTCTCTTAACATTAACCGTGATGGATCTCTGCTTATAGCTGTAGAAGATCAGAAATCAGCAGATACAATAATTAACCTTAAATCCCTTCTGAATATCCCAATTATTGCATCTAATTGGAACCCAAAACAATCACCAACAAAAATTGTAGTTTACAATGTTCCCCCAGAGATATCTACTCAGGAGTTAAAAGAAGGCCTCTCAGATAGGGCTGGAAACACAATCCCAGTTGAGGATGTTACCCAACTTGGAAAACCTAATTCTACTGGCCTAAAAACTAGTAGATCCTTCTTATTCACACTAAAGGATAAAATTGATATACCAGAACAATTATTCCTATTTGAGCAAATCAAACCACACAAGGAATACAAACCTAAGCCTATTCAGTGTCAGAAATATTTCAAACTGGGACACACAACAAACAAATGCAATGAAATTCTCCAAGAGTGTAGTAATTGTAAATATTTCCATCCTAAAGAGCTGACAACTTGCAAAAACACCCAGCCTACATGCATCAATTGCAAAGGCCCACATGAATCTACAAATAAATCACTATGCCCTGCATACAAGAAAAGAGCTCTAACACTCCAAATATCAACAGAGAAGGCCATCCCATACCCCTTTGCAGCAATGGAAGCAAATGCTGCCCAACAATACCAAATAAAGCCTGTAATAAAACCAACCAAAACCCCCAAGTCAAATGCCCCAAATGCATCAAGCACCCCATATAAAACAATATCTTCTAAGCCCCTAGCTCAAATCCCTATCAGAAGGAATCACCAAGCCAGCAAGACTTGTTTTCCGGTGAGATGAGGCCAGCCTGGCCCTCCCTCCCAAGAAGAAACAAACCAGAAACACTACCTGGAATCAATCCCTTAACCAACAAACATGATTCACTACAAAAAATGCAATCCACAAATATATGCTTATTCATTATAAACTGTAATGCAGTTCAGTCCATGAACTTACATCAACTACAGAAAACAAAAATTATTGCAGAATTGGCAAAAATCTACATCCCAGATGATATGCTCATTCAAGCAAAAAAAGATATTGCTTTACTTTTAACAAAGCTGAACATTGATACACAGTCATATGAAGAATAAATCAACAACACACCATTTATCAATACTCCAATGGAATGTAAGATCACTCACAGAAAATAAGCTAAATGAACTAATATCATTTATGAATAATAATTCCATTAATATTGCTTGCCTCCAGGAAACTTATTTAACCCAAAATCAACAAATTAAGTCTCTGGGATACACTATCCTGAGAAAGGATAGATCTTCAGAGAGAAAAGGAGGTGGTGTAGCTTTATTAGTTAATAATAATATAAAATTTTGTGGCATCAATTTTCCAGATTTTGAAAATGATGTTGATGTAATTGGTATAAGTGTTTGGCTGAATAATTTAAAAACCTACATAATAAGCTTCTATAACCCTAATGGCCAAACTTCAGATGCCAAGGATTTCTTTAATTATATAAATAATTCTAATATGATAAAAAACATCATTATTTGTGGTGATTTCAATGCCCACAGCCTTTTGTGGGGGAATAAACCAGCAAATAAAGCTGGTAAATTTATTGAGCATATGATTTCAAATAATAATGAATTAGCTGTTGCTACCCCTCCAAACCTAATTACATATTTTAACCCCAAAAGTGCCAAATTCTCCACAATTGACCTACAAATTGTGTCTTTAAATTTTTTGAACAAAATTTACATAAATAAAATTCATAGTCTGTGTACAGACCACTTTGCTATAGTTTGCTCCCTAAATGAACCTGCTGAAACTTCTTCTCATACTTCCAAATATATCAACACTAAAGCAAATTTGTCTATTTTCCAAAATAAGCTAAATGATGAAATTACAAGTTTCACCCAAAGTTCATGCATTTCTAACACAACAGTTGACACAAATGCTGAAGCCTTGACATCTTTACTAATAAATACAGCTAATCATGCTATCCCCAGGACAACACCTAATAAAACATTCCCTAAACACATTAATAAATAATTGTTGACAAATTATTTCATAAATACATTTAACATAAAAAAGTAAGCTAGTAAATAATTAATAAAAAAACAAACACAAACTAAATATTTAAAAAAATTACAATCATAATATAATCTAAAAAGGTCTATAATAGATGCTAAATATAAATACTGGAATAATTTTGCAAATAATCTCTCCAGAGAAACGCATGAGCCAATTATACATAAAGTCATAAGCCACATATGTGGGAAAAAGACTTCTCCCAACCCACTCCTGTATGAGCTTTTACATAATAATACCCATTATGACAACGATATTGAAAAGGCTAACCTATTTGCAACTCTTTTTGTTAATAAGCTAACAGCAAACAATCAAAGCAATCTGTCCACAATTCCTATGAACCCTAGTTACCAACCACGCCCAGGATCCGAGTACATAACTAATCCATTTTCAATCCAGGAATTGAATAATGCAATACATCATATTAGGTCCAAAACTAGCAGCAGCTATGACAATATACACCCTACATGGATAAAGAATCTCACACCTTCATACAAACTAGAACTGCTAAACTGTTATAATCACGCTTGGGCATCCTCTAGGTTCCCCAATATATGGAAATGTTCGTCCCTCCTACCAATCCTAAAGAAAAATAAACCAAAAGATAACCCTGAGTCTTATAGGCCCATAATGATTACACCTGTGATGGGGAAAATAATGGAGAAAATGATTTATCACAGACTCCTCTGGTTTGTTGAGAAAAATAACATGATCCCACACACTCAAACTGGATTCAGGAAATACCACTCCTCAACAGATGCTTTCATTTTGCTAACAAATGCAATAAATGAATCTTTCTCAAAAAATAATATCCTAGTGGCAGCTTTCCTTGATTTTGAAAGAGCATATGACAATGTGAACCACCAAATCCTTTTAAATAAACTTGCAAACCTTGGAGTACCTCCCAAGCTAGTATCCTTTATTAAATCCTTCATAGAAGTGCGAAGTTTCATTGTTTGTGTTGGTTCAGCCTCTTCACCCCAAAAGACAATATCCAAAGGCCTACCTCAGGGAGCAGTCCTCAGTTGCCTCCTATTTGCCCTATATCTCTGGGACATGAACCTACCCCACACGAATCTACAATATGCTGATGATCTGGTGCTATGGTCATCTGGCAACACCTTTCAGATAGCACAGTCAAATCTGCAAAAGTCACTTTTCCAGTTTGAAAAATTCTCTCAACATTCAGATTTACCCATTGCACCCACCAAGTCAAAAATAATCCAATTTCACAGGAAGCGAAACCATGTTAATGCAAAACTAACTCTAAATAAAACAACTATTCCAGAAGATAATAATATTAATTACCTAGGTCTCATGCTTGACCAAAAACTTAATTTCCACCTCCACATTTCAAACACAATAAAAAAAGTTATAGAAAAGCAAATATACTAAAAAGACTTCTTTCCACACCCTGGGGTTCTAAGGAGAAAACCTTACTCCAGTTTTATAAATCACATATAAGACCCCATATTGACTATGGGCTCATTGTCTATGGTGCATGTGCAAAGATCCAGATGCAAAAAATTGAAAGAACACAAAATGATATAATACGTCTCATATTTGGTCTTAGGAAACCCACAAGCACCAAGTTTCTGCTTATGGAGAGTGGATTAACAACAATAAGGGAGAGACGTAGGTTTCTCTTGATAAAACATCTTACAAAAATTGAATCAAATAGCTCACACACATTACATAATTGGTTAAGAAATCCAGCCATGTATAGAGGTATTGCAGATGAGTATGCCAATATTCAAAAGAAGTTCCCAGTACCAGCAAAGTCTATTGCACCTACTTTCCCCCTAATCCCCTCCATGGAATTGGTCATTTCCCATAATAAATACTGAATTTTCAAAATGGAACAAAGATTTAACCCCCATTGCTTTTGTTCAGAAAAAATTTGCAGAACTTAATACATTTACCTATAAAAATCACTTCCAAATATTTGTTGATGGGTCAAAAATGAATGAGAAGGTCGCAAGTGGTGTTTTCCTTCCTCATCTGAAAATTGCAATGGGAGAGAGATTGTTTAATAATTTATCTATAATGTCTGCTGAGTTAAATACCATAATCATGGCATTAGAACACCTTAAGCAAAACCAATCTTTGATTGAAAATTCGAATAATATTATCATTTATTCCGACTCTTTATCAAGCCTTGAGTTGCTGGTCTCAGCTCCTCAATATAAGTTGGACATTGACACTTATCATTGTATCAGTATTATTGATAATCTTGCTTCAAGTGGCATAAAAACTTACTTTCAGTACATTCCTAGCCACTCTGGCATAAGCGGTAATCATCAGGTTGATGAAATAACAAAAAAATGCTATAAATATTGACCAGCCAAGTGGGAGACCAATCCCAATTAGAGATATTTACCGATGGAGGCTATCAGATATTAATTTTAATAAGATTAATCCTATCCTTTCCCCCTTTCCCAATAAGTATCTTTCTAAAATTTATCATAGAATTCGTTCTGGAACAAATGGACTAAATTTCCTTGCATTCTCATATAAGCTTTCTAATTCAAGTGGTTCAATTCCCCTGTCCCCTCTTTGCAGGCATTGTAATATGAATATTGAAACAATTGACCATTGCCTATTTGAATGTAATATGCTGACGTCTGAACAACATACCTTGATTTCTAAACTTTTAAAATAATTAAAAAAACACAAAATCCCACTATCAGACAAGAGCCTAGCCAACTATACCTGCACACAGAGTATAGAAATCGACATCTATCATCTTATATTTGAACTCCTAGAGTCGAAAGATCTGCTGAAAGATATCTGAATATATCTAATAAATATGAGGCAATCAAGCCAGTAGCTCTGTAGCCCACAGAGTGAAGCAAAAGGAAAAGGGCTAAATAGTGTTACTGAAAAGCCCGCCTGCTGTTAAATAGAAGAAGAAGAAGAAGAAGAAAGGCCTAAGTTTGATTGTATTTATATTGATTTTTGCAATGCATTCGACAAGGTTTGGATATCCTTGCTGATGGAAAATTGTCGAAAGTATGGGATTGGATATAGATGCATGACTTGGATTAAGGATTATCTAACTAGTCGGACACATAAAGTGAAGGTTGATGAGGCACTATCTGAAGGCTGTGGAGTTCTAAGCGGGGTCCCTCAGGGTAGCTGCCTGGGACCAGTTTTATTCTGTTTATTTATAAATGATTTACCACAGGTAATCTGACACAGCACCATTAAAATGTTTGCAGATCATATAAAGCTATACAGAGGTGTCACCTCCCCGGTTGATGTGACACTTCTACAGGGAGATTTGGAAGAATTGTTTGAATGGTGTAATTTAAATTCTATGTTTGCTAACCAGAAGAAATGTCATGTGATGCATTACTTCACAAAAGATGTGGCATACCAGTACTTCATTGGTGACGTGTTGGTGTGCCCTGTTAAGTCTACTAGGGATCTTGGTATTATTTTTGATGATCAGCTGAGGTTTGACAAGCAAGCATCAGCTGTTTCACATAAAGCAAACTATGGTTTGCTTTGCATCAAAAGAGCTTTTAGAAGGTTTAACCTGAGAAGTTTTACCACATTGTATAAGACAATGTTGCGGCCTTTTGTTGAATACAGCTCATCTGTGTGGTATCTGACTAGAAAATCTGATTCACTGTTGATTGAAAAGGTGCAAAGACAAGCATCCAAATTTGTCCCCTATCTGAAATACCTACCTTATGAGGGGAGATTGAGTAGCCTGAGCTTACCATCTCTGCAATTCAGAAGGGACAGAATAGACCTTGTCAACAATTTCTACATCATAAAGGGTATTGACCATGTGTCTTGGGAAGATTTCTTTGAGTTTGGTCATTATCCATCTACACGGCAGAACTCTTTAAAATTGTACCAGCCAAGGGTTTCAAGGAAAGTTGGACAGAGTTCCTTTGTAAATCATTCAGTAAAATCATGGAACATGTTGCCTGACCGAGTAGTTCTGGTGGAAGATGTTGTGGCTTTCAAAACAGCATTAGTTGAGACTTCTTTTTATGAAAGGCAATACCTAGGACCATGAAGTGTATATTTGTTGTAGGGTATCTTCGTGTTTGTTTTTTGTTTTATTATGAAGTTTATAGTTTTTTTTTTAGTTGTTTATAAGTGTTTCTCATGGTATGTAATTTGTGCTATATGAGACAAGACTATGTCTTTTTCCATTTCTGATTAATAATAATTAGATGAGTGGGTATTAGCTAATAACAATCTTGGGAAAACATCTTGTTTTTCAACATTTCAATTTAGGAAAAAGTTACCTCTCTATGCTAGCCTATTTAAATACAATCATTCTGTCTTACAGCACTTGTGTTAGATTAATCTATCCAAGCCTTAATGTGTGATTGGCATATATTGTTCTAGCTTTAAGATCCTCTGTCAAAGATTACACAGTATTTCCCAAAATTAGGCTCGAGCTTTAAATATGTGACCAATATTAGGCTCTACTGTTGTCTATCAATATATTTGAAATTTTCAGTGTTGTATATGGTTAAACTATTCAAACCAACTACATACTTAATATATGGGCACCCACAAGATGAAATTTAAGGAGGAGGGCTATGAGAAATACTTTATATCATTGAATATCCATATATACATTATTATTTTCATTAGAGAGCACCTTATTGTACAAACATAAAATTTTTCATTTACAAATGTAAAATATAAAAGGCAGGGGGGGAGTCCCCCCCCCTTATGGATACCCATGACTTGGTAAGAAAATTTTTACACATCCAACAGAGAAATAATCTGCTTCCTAGGTGGTATAATAGAAATTTGACAATGATTTAGCTGTTAAAGAGTGGATTAGCTGGCAAACTACTGCAGCAATCCCCTCTCCCAACTCAAAAGTAAGCAAAAAAACTGAAACAAAGTGAGAAATTTGATCAAAGTGGGAAGCCCCCAGCTGCCTCCCCCTCCAAGACAGTGTGCAGCTTCCCCAGCTATTGCCTCCCCTTTGAATGGCTCTTGTGTGGGGGTGCAAGAGTTGGTATAGAAGACTAAAGTTGACATGCAATTAAAACATGTTAACTATAATTATTCTGCAAATTAAGAAGTAAGAATTGGGGAAAATTCTAGTTTATCTACATTTTGCTATTAATTAAAAAAAAAAACTTCCCAAAAATAGGTTTTCAAAGAAAAGTAAAGGCCCTTTTAAACTTAACCTCAGCAGATGCAAATACCTGTAAAAATTCAAACTCAAAACCATCAGAAATTACTATTATAGAACAAATGAATCTCAAAACAAAGCTAAATTTAATAAACAATTATAGCAAAAACATATAACAAGTAATAATATAAATGAATAAATAGATCTTAAAGCAAGTAATGCTTAGATTGAATATGAAAATCAAGCATAAAATAAAAAAAAATATTTTGCTATTGAAGTATAAATGAAACTTAAAACAAACAGAAATTAAATAAACAATCAATGCAAACAAATATACAATAGATATTAATGTAAATGAATAAACAAATCTTAAAACGAGTGAAACTTAAACTGAATATGCAAATCAAGCTTGAATCGAATAAAAACAACTACAAACAAGAGTTTGGGCATTGCCTCCTCTCACTGCAGAAGCCTAAAACCTCATGTGTCATTGGCACTTTACTGAAAACTATATGAGTCTTGAACAGTCTTGGAAAGCACAAACAAAATCAAATTGAATATTAGATATAATAATAATGATATTAATTGTTGAAAGATCCATCAGTTCAAGATTTTGTATTCACTGTAATTTTTATTTTCATTTTCAATGCTGTAAGAGCTGGAAAAGAATAAATTTGTAATACAATTTGTTTTCAGTGAAGTGCCAATGATGCAGCAGGCTTTAGGTTTTTACAAGTTAAAGAAGGGGGCAGTATCCAAATTTTGTTTATAGTGAAACTATATTTGTCTTGAACAATCTTGGAAAGAACTAATAAGTTAAACTGAATATTTGATGCAAAATGATATTTCATCAAAATGAAAGCTCATCAGTTCAAAATTTTACTGTGTTTTAATATTTATTTTCAATATTAAGTAAAAAAGAAAACATTTGTAGTATAATTTGTTTTCAGTAAAGCGCCAATGATGCAGTAGGTTTTAGGCTTCTGCAGTGAGAGGAGGCAATACCCAAACTCTTGTTTGTAGTTATTTTTATTTGATTCAAGCTCGATTTGGATATTCAATTTAAGTTTAAATTAAGTTTTTCCATTGGACGTGTTTGGGGAACTGGTGGGTGTGGAAGGGGTGTTAGTTGCCTTCCAATCATTTTTGACCCTTAAAAAGGGCACTAGAACTCTCAATTCCCAATTGAATGAGCCCCCTTCGAATTTTCTACAACAATCCTTTCCATATGCAGTGCCTCTGGAAAATGAATAAATAAATAATAATAATAAAACATTGGAGCCATATGGCCTTTACTAAAGGCAACACTATAGCATTGCCTCTGAAATGTTGGGCATGGAAGGGGTGTTAGTTGCCTTCCAATCACTTCCAACAATTAAAAAGGGAACTAGCCATTTAAATTTTCAATCAAATGAGCCCTTTCTGAAGTTTCTGTGACAATACTTTCTACAAAAACCTTATATGCCCCCAGGGCATAACTTACAACCCTTGCCCTGAGGGCTGTGGGGAGGGGGTTGTTATCCTCAATGACTTAATGTCCTGAGTTTTCAACTATGTTGAACAAAATGGCTATCTCAAAATTTTGATTGGATGTGTTTGGGGAACAGGTGGGCGTGAGAGGGGGGTTAGTTGCCCTCCATTTACTTTCAACTATTAAAAAGGGCACTAGCCCTTTGAATTTCCAATTGAATGAGTCCTATTTGAAGCTTCTACGACAAAGCTTTCAATAAAAACCTTATATGTCCCCAGAGCATAACTAAAAAACCCTGCCCTGAGGGCTGTGGGGGAGTCTCCTCCTCAAAAACATAATTTCTATCTGGAAATCAACTATGCTGAACAAAATGGCTATCTTAAAATATTGATTGGATGTGTTTGGGGAACTGGTGGGCATGGAATGGGTGTTAGTTGGATTCCAATCACTTTTGATCCTTAAAAAGGGCACTAGAACTTTCCAATCAAATGAGCCCCCTTTGAAGTTTTTACAGCAACCCCTTCCATATGAAGTGCCTCTGGGAAAAAAAATATAATAATAAAACATTGGAGCTGTATGGCCTTTACTATAGGCAATGCTATAGCATTGCCTCTGCTATTGGAAAGGGAATTGGTAAGGAAAATTAAACTTTCTGTGATGAATCCAGGCCCAAAAATATACTCTGGGAAGATATTGTGGTATTTATGTATTAGCTGGTACCCACCTGAGAAGTCAAGTTTGGTTAATGCTAATGAAATAAAACAATATGATGAAAATATAATAGTGTACAAAGAAATTTGGGCTATGCATTTGCAAATTAGGGGGGTAGAGGTAAAGCATAGCATATTTTAAACATATAGCCTAATCTAGCTACCTTTTCTCCACCTAAACCCCAAAAACTAATAGTTTAAATATAGTAAACATAATGATAAACCACAGTTTGTAATCTAATTCTCTACTGACAGATACCTGTTTGACTAGTTTCCTTTAGCACAATATATTGCATGGATACCAGCTAATGCATAAGTACCAATATTGCCAAGCTTCCATGTTAACACTCTTTTGATTTCTAAGTCTCAAAAATTTACCCACTTGACAGGTCTATCTATACCTATTGAAGTTTTGACAAAACAACATTTTGCCTTAATTTCAGTCATCAGTTTTTTTCTCTGGTTTAATTTTGAAAATGCAATTCCTGTTATTTTAGTAGAATTTTAGCATATCAATGTTTTCTTTCTAAATTTAGGAAATGTAATTGCAGATCTTTGGAACCTGATAAATTGGGATAAAGCAAGGTTGTGAAGCTGAAAACAGTTTTATTGTACTTCATTTAATCAGAAGATCTGTTTTTCAAGGTTTCACTTCCATAACACAAAGATTGTTAAAGGTCATCAAAGGTCACTGACCTCTGAAGGGAGAAGGTGTGGATGTAGGTACTTCAAAATACCTTCCCAAGACATAATTTAGTCTGTAGACCTATCTCTGAAAGTTTCATTTTCATAACCTACCCCCTTTCCAAGATAGCAATAAAATAGCTAAATCAAATTTTTACCAAAAAGTATTGTTTATAACCCTTTCCTGAACTGAACAATAAGAGAAAAATGTACCATCTTAAAGGGTAGATAAAGGGCTTAAAATCCAACTTCCAATTAAAAGAGGGATGTTCTTTTACTCATCTTTGTGCTAAGATCTTATATCTCATGGTGTTCTTTTCCAAACATCTTCCATAATTCTGCTCTGATCAGCAGTCTAAGAACAATGATGAGTATATCATCAAAGTTCTCTCATCATTATTCCAGGCTATATGGCAGAAATATGGTGTTCTTTGCATTTTTTCTAGCATCAGTGAGCTGCAAGATCTTAGAACAAAGAAAAGCTAAAACAGCATTCACAAGCATGTCTAGCTAGAATCCTGTGTCTAGCCAGAATTCAATGTCTAGGCAACAACCATTCACAAGTAAAATTTGGCACTTAGCTAGACAAGGCGATTGGCTAGACATTGAGTTCTAGACTGTAGAACTTAATGTCTAGGATTTGTTATTGCAGCCAATCAGAATGTGTTAAGTTCCACTATTTTCATCATTTATGTTTACTTCTTCTTCTATTTCACAGCAGGCGGGCTTTTCAGTTCATACTATTTAGCCCTTTTCCTTTTGCTTCACTCTGTGGGCTACAGAGCTACTGGCTTGGTTGTCTCTTATTTATTAGATATTCTCAAATATCTTTCAGTAGATCTTTTGACTCAAAGAGTTTAAATATAAGATGATAGATATCGATTTCTGTGCTCTGTGTGCAGGAATAGTTGGCTAGGCTCTTGGCTGATAGTGAGATTTTGTGGTGGTTGAAGCACTTTAACAGTTTACAATGCAAGGTATGCTGTGCAGACGTCAGCATATTACATTCAAATAGGCAGAGGTCAATTGTTTCATTATTCATAATACAGTACCTGCAAAGAGGGAACAGGGGAACTGAACCACTTGAATTAGGAAACTGATACGAGAATGCCAGAAAGTTTAGTCCATTTGTTCCAGAACAAATTCTGTGATAAATTTTAGAAAAGTACTTATTGGGAAAGGGGGAAAGAGTAGGATTTTTCTTATTAAACATAATATCTGAGAGTCTCCATCTGTAAATATTTCTAATGGGGATTGGTCTCCCACTTGGCTGGTCAATATTTATAGCATTTTTTGCTATTTCATCAACCTGATGATTACCACTTATACCAGAGTGGCTATGAATATACTGAAGATAAGTTGAAGCCAGATTAGCACTTGAAGCCAGATTATCTATAATACTACAACAATGATAAGTGTCAATATCCAGCTTATGCTGAGGAGCTGAAGACAGCAACTCAAGGCTTGATAAAGAGTCAGAATAAACTATAATATTATTTGAATTAGCAATCAACAGTTTATTTTCCATAAGGTGTTCTAATGCCATGATTATGGCATTTAACTCTGCACACATTATTGATACATTATTATACAATCTCACAACCATAGCAATTTTCAGGTGAGGAAGGAAGGCACTACATTCAACCTTTGCATTAATTTAGGACCCATTAACAAATTTTTACAAATGGTTTTTATAAGTAATTGTACTAAGTTCAGCAAATTTTTTCTGGACAATAGCAATGAGGATTAAATCTTTACTCCACTTTTTGAAATCAGTGATTATTATGGGAATTGGTCGATTCTATGTGAGGTATTAGGGGAAAGCAGGTTCAATAGACTTTGCGGATACAGGGAACCTCTTCCGAATATTAGTATACTCATCTGCAATGCCTCTATACATGGCTGGATTTCTGAACGAATTATGTAGTGTGTGCGAGCTACTTGATTAAATTTTTTTAAGATGTTTTATCAAGAGAAAGATACATCTCTCCCTTATTGTTGTTAATACACTCTCCATAAGCAGAAACTTGGTGCTTGTGGGTTTCCTAAGACCAAATATGAGACGTATTATATTATTTTGTATTGTTTCAATGTTTTGCATCTGGGTCTTTGCACATGCACCATAGACGATGAGGCCATAGTCAATATGTGGTCTTTTATGTGATTTATAAAACTGGAGTAAGGTTTTCTCCTTACATCCCCAGGGTGTAGAAAGAAGTCTTTTTAGTATATTTATTTTTCTATAGCATTTTATTATTGTGTTTGAAATGTGGAGGTGGAAATTAAGTTTTTGGTCAAGCATGAGACCTAGGTAGTTAATATGATTATCTTCTGGAATAGTTGTTCCATTTAGAGTTAGTCTTGCATTAACATGATTTCGCCTTTGGTGAAACTGGAATATTTTTGACTTACTGGGTTCAATGGGTAAATCAGAATATTGAGAGAATTTTTCAAATTGGAAAAGTGACTTTTGCAGCTTTGACTGTGCAATCCCAAAGGTATTGCCAGATGACCATAGTACCAGATCATCAGCATATTGTAAATTTGTGTGGGGGAGATTCATGTCCTAGAGATACAGGGCAAAAAGGAGGCAGCTGAGGACTGCTCCGTGAAGAAGGCCTTTGGTCATTGGCTTCTGTGGTGAAGAGGCTGAACCGACACAAACAATGAAACTTCACAATTCTATGACTGATTTTATGAGAGATGCTAGCTTGGGGGGGGGGGTAGTCCAAGGTTTGCAAGTTTAATCAAAAGGATCTGGTGCTTCACATTGTCATATGCCCCTTCAAAATCTAGGAAAGCTGCAACTAGGACATTATTTTTGAGAATGATTCCTTTATTGCATTTGTTAACAATATGAAAGCATCTGTTGAGGAATGGTGTTTCCTGAAGCCAGTTTGAGTGTGAGGGATCATATTATTTTTTTCAACAAACCAGAGGAGTCGGTAATAGATCATTTGCTCCATTATTTTCCCCATCACAGGAGTAATCATTATGGGCCTATAGGACTCAGGGTTATTTTTGGGTTTATTTTTCTTTAGGATTGGTAAGAGGGACGAACATTTTCAGATATTGAGGAACATAGATGAAGCCCAAGCATAATTATAGCAATTTAGAAGTTCCTGTTTGTATGAAGGGGTGAGATTCTTTATCCATGTCGGGTGTATATTGTCATAGCTGCTGCTAGTCTTGGTCCTAATATGATGTATTACATTATTCATTTTCAGAATTGAAAATGGGCTGGTTATATACTCAGATCCTGGGCAAGGTTGGTATCTTGGGTTCATAAGAATTGGGAGTATTTTGCTATAATTTTTTGACGTTAGCTTGTTAACAAAAGGAGTGGCAAACAGATTAGCTTTTTTATTATCATTGCCATACTGTGTATTGGTATGTTTAAGCTCATACAGGCGTGGGTTTGGGGAAGTTTTTTTCCCACAGATGTGGCTAATGACTTTATTTATAAACTGTTAACGGGTTGCTCTGGAGAGATTATTTGCAAGATTATTGCACTAGTTATATATAGTATTTATTATGGTCCTTTTTAGATTAGATTCTGCTTGTAATTTCTTTAAATATGTAGTAGGTGATGGTTTTTTTAAGAATGTTCTCCTAGCTGCCTTTTCTGTTCTCCCTTTATTTTGGCACTCATTTGTCCACCATGCTTTTGGAATATGTTTAGGGAAGGTTTTCCTGGGTGTTGTCCTGGGGATAGCATGATTAGCTGTATTTAATATTAAGGATGCCAAAACTTCAGCATGTGTGTCAGCTGTTGCATTTGAAATGCATGAATTTTGGGTGAAGCTTGCAATTTCATCGATTAGCTTATTTTGGAACATAGGCCAATTTGCTTTAGTGTTGATATATTTGGAGGTATATGATAGGGTTTCAGCAGGTTTGTTTAGGGAGTAAACTATGGCAAAGTGGTCAGCACATAGACTATCAATTTTATTTATATAAATTTTGTTTAAAATATTTAATGACACAGTTTGTAGGTAAATTGTAGAGAAACTGTTACTTTTGGGTTAAAATATGTCTTCAGGTTTGGAGTGGTAGCGACAGCTAATTCGTTATTGTTTGAAGTCGTATGCTCAATGAGCTTAGCGTCTTCATATGCTGGTTTATTCCCCCACAAAATTTTTCAACATATTAGAATTATTTATATAGCTGAAGAAATCCATGACATCTGTGATTTGACCATTAGGGTTATAAAAGCTTAATATGTAAGTTTTGTACTATTCAGCCAAACACTGATACTACTTATATCAACATAATTTAAAAAATCAGGGAAGTTGATGCAACAGAATTTTATTTTATTATTAATTAATAAAGCTACTCCACCTCCTTTTCTCTCTGATGATCTATCCTTTCTCAGGATAGTGTATCCCAGAGACTTAATTTGTTGATTTTGGGTTAAATGAGTTTCCTGGAGGCAAGCAATATTGATGGAATTATTATTCATAAAAGATATTAGTTCATTTAACTTATTTTCTGTAAGTGATCTTACATTCCACTGGAGTATTGTTATGTGTTGTGTTATTGTTTTATTTTTCATATGACTGTGTATCCCTGTTCAGCTTTGTTAATAGTAGAGCAAGATCTTTTTTTGCTTGAATGAGCATATGATTAGGGATGTAGATTTTTGCCAATTCAGCAATGATTTTTGTTTTCTGTTGTGGTTGTATATTCATGGCCTGAACTGCACTGCAGCTTAGAATGAATAAGCATTTATTTGGGGGTTGCATGTTAGGTTGTGCATCCAGTTTGTCAGCTAAGGGACTAATTCTTGGTAGTGTTTCTGGTTTGTTTTTTGTTGGGAGGGGGGGCCAGGCCGACCCCATCTCACTAGGCAAGGAGGCGTGTAGGCTTAGTGATTCTTCCTGATAGAGATGTGAGCTGGGGGGCTTAAAGTATGGTGTTTTGTAAGAAGTACTTGATGCATTGGGAGTGTTTGACTTGGGAGTTTTGTTTGATTTCAATATAGGTTGTATTTGGTGTGGTTGGGCAGCATTTATTTCCATAGCTGCAAAAGGGTATGAAATGACCTTCTCTGTTGGTATTTGGAGTGTTAGTGCTTTTTTCTTATATGCAGGGCATTGTGATTTATTGGTGGATTCATGTGGGTCTTTACAATTGATACATGTAGGCCGAGTGTTGTTGAAAGTTCTCAAATTTTTAGGATGGGATCCTTTATAATTACGACAGGCAAAGAGAATTCAATTGCATTTATTTGTTGTGTGTCCCAGTTTCAGACACTTCTGACACTGGATAGGCTTTGGCTTGTATTCCTTGTGCAGTTTGATTTTCCCAAATAGGAATAACTTTTCTGGGATATTAATTTTTTCCTTCAGTGTAAATAGGAAAGATCTACTTGTTTTTAATCCATTAAAGTTGGGTTTACTCAGTTGAGTGACATCTTCTACAGGGATTGTGTTACCAGCCCTATCTGAGAGCCCTTCTTTTAACTCCTGAATTGGTATTTCTAGGGGAACATTATATACTACTATTTTTGTTGAGGATTGTTTTGGGTTCCATTTAGATGAGTTAATTGGGGTATTCAGAAGAGATTTTAGATTAAGTATTATATCAGCTGATTTCTGATCTTGGACAGCTATTAACAAAGATCCATCATGGTAAATGTTAAGAGAAAACATTGATTTTAACATTTCGAAAATTGCAACCCTTATTGTAGTATTCTTTGTTATTTCAAAGGGGGTATTTGGAAAAATTTTGAGGTAAATTCCTAAGTTTTGGGAAGGATAATCTTGGAAAGGAGGAGGGGAAATACTTTTGATTGGGGAGGTTCTTTTCCTTTTTTTAGGAGCTCCTAGAAAGGACCTCTTGAAAGCCATTATCATCTATAGTGACATTTGCTCCAACACTGATCTTTGTCCTATTCTCAGAATTTGAGCTTTCATGTGAGCTTTGTGACAGGGAGCTTGACCAGCCAGGATGGGGCAAAAAAGGATAAATTTCATTAGTATTTGGGGTGGGATCCAGAGGGACCTTTTTTTTGGGGGGGGGGCGTTCTTTGCATTTCCTTTTTGAATAAGCTTTAAGCTAAAAAGGAAAGGATAATAGTATGATACCAGACCGTCTGAACTCTACAGTGGGGAAAACTTCCACAAAAGAAACACCAAAGTATGGCCCAAGGAGGATTTTGAGCACGAGGGGTTCAGTACAGCTACTGATTAATTGAGACAATAATTCACAAGAAACTTATTTTTAAAATTCCTTAAAGTATTGCTGTTGCTGTTGATTACATTTTTAAACTGAAATTTAATTTTTGTTTTCTTGTTGTTTTTTTTTTTTTTTTAGGCAAATATGCAACACCAGACATAATAGGCCTAGTGAAGCACACTAAGGCAATTGTTTGGCATATCTCATCTATTATCTTGTGACAGTAAAAATAGGGATTGCAATTTTAAAATTTTTGACCACATAAGGTCTCTTGATTGGCTAGAAAGGATAATTTGAAACTAAATTTGTAGGATAGTTCTAGCTAAGTAGCCTACAAAATTTCACTTGTGAATGATCATTACCTAGACATCGAGTTTTGGCTAAACATGGGATTCTAGCTAGACATGCTTGTGAACACTGTTAGAAAGAATGAAAACCTTTGCAGAAAGATGTGAAATCTTAATGCAAAAGAACAACCCTAATGATTAGCTTATATAATTCAAAAAGAGTAGGCCTAGGCTATATAAAATAACATCAGTGATACTCACCTAATCCATAGTTTGTAATGGAAATATCTACAACAAATTTAGCTGTATAATTTACAATATAGGCTAGGCTACAGCTCAGGGCTAGGTTGTGTCATCCCTAGAACCATAATCATTTTGTCCCATAAAAATTTGGCTTTCACAAAATTTGGACTTAATATCAATTAATCTCTACTAAAAATAATACAAAAGAACAACAAAATCATAAAAATGGCATCTAAGTAAATATCTGCATCATAAGCTAGGCTAAACTAAGGTCCCTAGGATTGAGATGCATTCTTTATAGGCTAGCTAGTATATTGTTAAATGCCCAAAACATTACCCTTTACGATATCAGTTAACTTGGGAGGTTTCTGTTTTTTTGTTTTTCTTCCTGGTCCTCGTTTTTGTTTCTCTTCATAATTTACTTTCCTACCCATCTTAGCAAACCAGGAGCAACAGCAGTCGTATATTATCTATTTGAATTAGGTAATTATTTGTCCGATACCTAAGTTCAGTATGACAATCTTCACTGTAGCAAAGTTTCTTAACTACAGCAGCAGCAAGAATAGATTTCGTTCTAAAAAATTTGTATAATTAGCTTAGTTAAAAGTTAGCTACTCCATACAGTTTATTGACAATTAAGGTAAGAACAACGCGATTTTCCGTAAAATTTGACTATTTGTTCAGTAAATTTGGGTACGCAAGGCTATCAATATGTAATTTTTAGCTTTTCTCAGTTGACTTCATAGACTAGGCTAAGCCTAATAATTTGGATAAGTTCCAGTGTAGGCAAATTTTCAGTTTACAGCATAACTTGGTAAACATTTGTATTAGCCTAACTGATTATTCAGATAGCTAAGAAACAAACTTGCCTCATAGTCAAAACTGCATTCTGAATCCAAATCTAACATTCATTTGCATTGGAAATAAACTTTACCCCCACCTCTATAGGGTATAGGCTATACCAATTCAAGATATAGGTTTATTTTGACATTAGGGAGTGTGAGGGTAAAGTTTGAAACTTCCCTCTATAGCCTAGTCAGAATTCCATCCTGAATCCAAATTTAACATTTATTTGCATCAGAAATGAACCTTACAGGAAAAGTCCTACAAGATTCACTGCTCAAGAACACCACTCAATGATGATGGTGACCCAACTCATTAGGTGCATCCTATACTATGGGCCAAGGCTTCCTGCACTAGTCTTTGTCAGCTACAGACTTGAAGGCTGTCATCAACATAAGAAGACAACAACATTCTGGCTAAGGCAATTCCATAGGCTGGCTACATGATTAAACAAGAATTTTTTTGGACCCTGATGTTAGCATGTTTTTGGTAAAACTTCAAGAGGTGGCCTGTAGTACTTGGTGAACTGACTATCTAGAAGAGGTTAGGTATGATACATTGGTCAAAGACTAGGCCTAGCCTGTATGTCATTAGCCTAATAAATCTCATTGTCTAAGTCTATACATGAGAGATGGTATTTTGAGCTTATATAGGCTAATTGAGTAGGATATTGGACATTTTGAAACCTCATTATATGTTTAATTACATTTCACTGTGCTGACTCCGGAGTTGATATCTTACCCTTATTCACTGGAGTGGCAAAACAAATCCCAAATATTGGTCTGATCTTGTCCCTTAAAAGCTTGGTGGTAAAAAAGCTTTTTTATTAAACTGAGTTTGATTAGATTTGGCTGCTTCAGACTGCATGAAAATCAAACTTGAGCTTATTATCAACCAAGACTCCCAGGTCTTTTTTTGCTCTGACTGCATATTAGTGGCTGTTTTTAGCCATTGTTGGATTCCATAAAATACTGGCCAAAGGGTTATTCTCTAAAGTGAATGACTACATTCACTTTTCTAGTAATACTATCCAGATGAGTGAAGCTATCCAATTAATTGGACTTTTCACTACCTAATAACACCTATTCATTTGTTTCTAGTCTAAGTGACTTAGTCTTCTTAACATTAATTTTCAAACCTTTTCTTGCACCCTGAACTCACAAGACCTCCAAAAATCATTCATTTTGCTAGCATCTTTAGGGAGCTGTGTAAATAAATAAGATAAATATTTGAGATACTTCTGTACCATCCTAAAGGTCAGTGGGTATCCCAAGGACAGATGCTGAATTGTGTTTTTGCCATGCATGTGTAATTAGCTCTGTTTATTCAAGTACATTGCCATGTAAATCTCTTCAAAGTTCTGAGTTCATTTTAACATACATGACTGGTATCTTTGCAGCTCTCAATCATCTTGCTTGCACAAGATATATCAGGGAACTGCACTTGTACAGGACACCTTGGACACAGCTGGGTTGAATGTTTCACCCTCCCAACTAGCTCAGCTTTATGCTTCCATGGGCATCTGAAGTTAATTGGACTGCTTTAAACTTGATTTTCTTAGATAAGGCTATATTACCCAAGTCCTTGACATTGCATACCTTTCACTTCAGCTCAGAATGAGGTTTAGTTGTGCTCACCTTCTACCATGTCCAAAGACACAAGGTTGATTAGCCACTGACACAACAGGAGATATCAGAAAAAGGGTGTACTGGATGAGTCACCCTCAAAATGTAAGGTTGTATTTTTCTACACAAACCAGAAAGGAACACACCAGAGACATAATGAGAGGTATAGCTAAAATTAGGGTCAAGATCTCAGGATCTAGAATTCTTGATTTTCAAACCTCATGATTTTCTAGCTTACTCATAAAACAGAAGAAGAAAGTTAAAAAAGATAGGTCCAACTTTAAAATTTATTTGGCTAACATTCTCATCTTTGGCTCTCAAATCATCAGCATAATCCAAGTGTAGGACAGTTTTTACTTTATCATGAGATGCAGTGCTCTCCCATACCCTTTGCAATGTTCCTTAGGACAAGTCAATCAAAATGTCTATATAAATGGGGACAAAATACAACACTGCTTAACAACAGTTTCAATACAAAACCTACTACTAACCTCATTTACTACCTTTACCACAGTAATATTATTCTTGTACAGAATGCTATTCACATTAATATATTTATACCATACAAGTATAGGACCTTTGCTATCTCTTTTGTCAAGTGGATCAAACATTTGTTCATAATCTATAAAACTGAAAACTAAACTATCTTTCTATCCCTCTTCTACATTGTCAACTTTAATTCTACATTGATTCTCTAGTTTAATATTCAACTGTTCCTGGAAAGTTGCTCTTAATTTCTCATCATGGAGTCTATCAACATCATAACTGTCCTGTTGTTATGAACCGTTTTAACTGTCCTGTATATATGTAAATAGTAATGATCCACTCATGAAGATCATTGAGTCAACATTATCTGGCAACATCTACAGGTTCTTCAACCTTGCTAGAAGATGCAACTTAAGCTATACATTTTCATAAAAAAAACTTAGATTTTACAAAGTAAGTGTGAAAGTATTGAAAATAAGTTGTAGCAAAAGGCCCCTTTCTCTCATTATAGCCCTAGAAAGCAGGATAGAACTGAATTTTTTGTACAGCCTACTGTTTGAAATACAGTCAGTTAGCCAGGTATCCAGAACAATCTTCTGGATACAAGGGGGTAGAACACTGATTTGATTCTGTTCTGGAATCAAGTAAAGGGGGATAGAACACAACCCTGCTTAAGCTCCTAATTTAATACAGAACCAGCTGCTAACCTCATTTCCTACATTAACTGCTGCAGTGTTATTCTTGTACATATTGCTAATCACTTTAATGTATTTATTTACTATACAATACAATGATAAGACCTTTACTAAAGATCTTCTATCAACAGAATCAAACAATGGCTCATAGTCTGTAAAACTGAAGACCAGAGGTGTTTGATCAGTGAGGCAGTACTCAATTATTTACCCATGAGTGAAAATTTGGTTGACACATCCTCTACCCTTATTAGAATTCTTAATTTATGGTTACTGGTTTGATATTGCCCTCATTGGAAAATAAATTTGTAGATCAATCAAATGAAACAAATCAGATTGCAGGTTTCTTTGAGCAGATCACAGCTTTCTGAGGCAAAAATCTGAAAAAGTGCCAAAATGTAGCCTGTAAGTGTTAATGCTCACAAGAAAGACCCAGGGGGTTTGCCTTCATGAATTAGTTATCCCTACATGGATGAGAAGAGATCATAAAGAAGAATTTAAAGGAAATTGGAACTTTATGGGAGGGAGTATAGAGTGAAGATTTGAATAGATTGGAATGGGAAAAGAGCATTTGCAGCTGTGGCAGCTTTGTGCTGCAATGAGTTTAGTGCAAAATAAAGCCCTTTTGTGGGGTCATAGTCATTTGTTTTTGGTCTTCCTAGCTCTACTACTGATGAAAACTAACTGGCTTTTAAGTTTTGAGCATTTTTGTTATTAGTCAGAAACACTAAGTTATCTTGTAGCTAACTGTTGCCTTGGACACATTTCTTATATAAACTTGATAAGTGAAAGGATTATTGAATCAGGAATTGTAATAGAATCAGGACATTCACTTGAAATCAGGTTTGGGAAAAGTTTCTGCCATTGTCCCATCTCTAAAATAAAGTACTCACTAATGACAAAATGAGCTGGACCAGGGGACATCCTCTAAGTGTTCACAGGTTTTATGGAGCAAACCAAGCAAGGCAAAACTTTTTCTCATGCCATGTCCCTAATATATGGAATTACTTAAAAGAAGATATTGTATCCACCATTCTACTGAGAATTTCAAGAGATGTTTGGGCAAGGAGTGAAGTGGCAAGCTGTAGAAGAACAACTGCTTACTTTCTTCACTTTTGGTGAGAACTAGACAGTGAACTGTCCTGCTGTCACAAATGGACTTTGGAATTGCTTCTGACAACCACTTTAATCTGTGGGCTGCAGCTTCACTGGTGATCTTCACCCTGTCCCATCTCTGACCATACCTTCAGAAGCCTCCCCATAGTCTGAGGTCCTCTTTGAATTTTTTCCCAAAGATTCTTTTTTTATCATCTCCAGGAGGATGCTAGCTCACAGATAAAGATCTTAACATACCTTACCTTTGGGGGCAATACAAGGCATGGGCAAGGAGCTTGAGCTGATGTTTTTTAATGACAAGAGATTGATCTTCAGACTGACCACAATGGCTTCTTACTTCGCTATTGGGAATTCTAGACCACCTGTGGATTTGTAGTATATAACAAGGGCACCTGTGGTTGAATGAGTCCAAAGCTCTTGCCTCTTTTGTCTTGTGGGCATACAGATTTACAGCTAGAATGGATGCTATGAATACCAACTTTACTTTTTGTTGAGATCTCATGTCTGGCCTGTAGCACCTGAAAGTACCTTAAATTGCACTTGCCAGCAATAAGGACAAGTCCTGTGAACACTAGTCAATGATGATGAAGACTCAACTTGTTAGGTGCAACCTTTTTCTATGGGCTAAGCCTTTCTGCACCAGTCTAAGTCAACTAAAGACTTTAAGGCTTCAACACTGGAAGACATAACAGTAGTCTGGGTAAGGGAGATCAATAGTTGACTTCATGATTAGAAAAAAATTTGTTTTGCAGCCTGGTGTTAGCATGTTGTCAATAGAGCTTCAAGGGGTTGCCTCTAGAACCCTGTGAACTTAATATCTATTACAGGTTGGGATCACACTCTGGTCATGTACTAACTTGTATAACATTAATACATCTCCTCCCCTATGTCTATATGTAAGAGATGGTAATTTGAGCTTATGTAATTGGGTGGGATATGGAAAATGTTGAAATCCCTTTATGTATTTAGTTGCCTGTCTTTGGATGGATTCAAGAGCCATCTGGTCTGTTTTATTGATTAGAATGGCAATGCACATTCCATACTCCAATCTAAGTCTCACCAGGCTCTTAAAGAGTTTTGTAACTATAGCTGGGGTAAAAATTATAAACAATTGTGTGCTTGATGAAACCAAGAGTTTGGTTAGCCCCAGCTACTGCAGCTTGAGTGTTCGAGTTGGATTTAAGGTCTTCATCTACATCAACCCACAAATATATCTGAGGTATTGTTGGAAATTGGTTATCCTCTCACCTTCACTTGGTCACATTGAGTATTGTCATTGCAGGTTATTTCTTCCAAAATGGAGAACCTTGCACTTTTCAACATTAAATTTGAGCCTCCTTATATATTCCCATTTGTAAAATCTGTCTAGATTTGACTTTATTGTGGCTACATCCTGCTATGTGCTGACAGGACCAATAAGTTTTTTGAGTCATCAGCATATAGACTATGTTTATTTGTAATGTTTCTTGGAGCATCATTAATATAGATATTGAAAAGTGTAATTCCAAAAACAGTTCCTTGAGGCACCCATTTAAGACCTCTATATCAGAGTAGAAAGCAGTACCACCTTCACCAAAAATTCTGACTTGCTGCTTTTTTCCCTTCAAGAAAGACATTATCCAGTCCACCACACCCTCCTCAATACCAATTGCCTTCAGTTTCATCTGAAGCCTTTGATGCAAACTTTATTGAATGCTTTAGCAGTCTAGCAGATACTTTTGGGAAACTTTTGTCAAGGAGCTTGGTTACGTAATTATATGAGTCTTATCAGATTTGTTTCAACTGATCTACCTGGTCAGAATCTGTGTTGGTGTTTTAATAGAAGGTTATTTGTGGGTCAAATGTTTGAGAACAGCAGTATTCACAATACCTTCTAGGGTTTTCCCAATGTCAGAGGTAATTCTTTTTTCTTAGAGGTAATTTTTTCTTAGGACACCCACTCTCCTCTGTAGGTAATGAGCAAGATCTTGGTGTCACTATTGACAATGAATTAAAATTCAGCACTCATGCTAAGAGTTCTGCTGCTGCAGCTAGTTCAACCTTGGGTTTGATTAAGTATACCATTTCCTCTTGTTCTTCTAAAGTCATCAGTCTTCTTTATAAGGGACTTGTGCATCCTAAGCTGGAAGTTGGAGTATCACTTGCCTCTCCATATTTTAATAAAGATATAAAATTTCTTGAAGATGTGCAGAGACATACCACTAAAGTGATAGCTGGCATGCAAGAG
Source organism: Artemia sp. Qi Xiang Cuo (assembly GCF_049724085.1). Taxonomy (NCBI): domain Eukaryota; kingdom Metazoa; phylum Arthropoda; class Branchiopoda; order Anostraca; family Artemiidae; genus Artemia; species Artemia sp. Qi Xiang Cuo. Next base: position 48,245,903 of record NC_142798.1, on the reverse strand, counting down.
CTTTCCTACCCTGTAAGACTATCAAGGCTGAATCTTCCTACACTTGTTTACAGGAGAAATAGAGGGGATGCAATTTTAGCCTTTAAGTTATTTAGGGCAAATATTCTCCCAGCATTATTCCCTACTGTTAGTACCAATTCAAGAACTAGAGGTCATCACCTGAAACTTGTCAAGCAGTCTACAATATCTAGAGTTTGTACTCAATTCTTCTCAACATGTATTGTCAATAATTGGAACAAATTATCTAATCAAACAGTTACTGCTGAATCCATTGATATTTTTAAACAAAGGCTAGATGCTGAGTGGTCCTCCAGAGAGTGTAAATTCAATTGGAATGCTACCAAAGATGGAGCAGCACCTGGTCACCAGTGATCCTTGCATACATCTAGTCATCACTCCAGAGCTCTACAAAGAGAAATCCTTAGATGGCTCCTAGCTGCAATTTAAGGTAATACTGATTGGCTAATAGTTGGGTGCTTTGGTCCTGTCATGTCCCTTGTGTATTGGCAGATATGAGCAACTTTCCAGTCCAATGGTATGGCTCCGATGTCAATAGACTTTTGGAACAGCCTTGTGAATAGTAGTACTAATTGGGTGTGAACTTTCTTTAAGAGTTGTGGATGAATGCCATCTGGCCCAACAGGCTTATTTGGATTAAGCTTTTTAAGCCAAGATTTGAGCTCAGCCTTGTCCACTATTATTGGAAATACTTGCGTGTTAAGTATGTAGTGTGGTGGGGCAGCATCTGTGGGTGTGAATACTGATGTGAACTGGTGATTCAAGGCATCAGCAATTTTTTGGGAGTGATTTGACTGGATTCCATTACAAATCAGCTCAGTAACATGTGTCTACCAAGGTTATGTGGAGAGGCCTATTTCCAGAATTTCTTGGGGTTGGTTTTTGAGGTTGCCACAATGGCCTCCTTGTAAATTCCCTGTCAATTTTCTGGACAGTGCTCAAACTTAGTTCCTTATAGCTTTGAACTTAAATAGGTTGTCTGTCATGTGGGAGTTCTGGTTTATGGGTTTTGACAGTTTTTTCTTCTTGTTCCTGATAATTTTTAATTCTCTGGTTGTAAGGGGAGAGTTTTTGGTTTGCATCTCCAGGTGATAATTGTGTTTATTATTGACAGTGTCCAGCAACACATTTTTCATTAAGCACTTTTTTAGACTTATGGAGACTCCCCACACCTTTGACATGCAGACAGAAACATCTTTCTAAGCTCTGCCATCTGGTGTTACAATAGACCCTAGGTACTTGAATCCCTTGACATTTCCATTTGATTTGCCATCCAAGATGATTTAGCATGTAGCAGAATGGTTTAGGGTCATCATTTCAGTCTTGGAGCTGCTTATGGTAAACCTAATTTGCTTCAAGGCCTCAGAGACATCATCAACCATGTCTTGCAAGGTCTCAGCATTGGATTCCAACAAGGCAATGGTGTCTGCAAAATCTAACTGTCAAGGATTGACAGTGATGTCTTTTGATGACAAGAGATTACTTTTCAGACTAGCCACATCAGCTTATTACTTTGCTATTGGGAAATTTAGACTACCTGTTGATTTGGAGTATATAACAAAGGCTGCAGTAATTGAATGGGTCCAAAGCTCTAACCTCTTCTACCTTGAGTAGCCAAATCCCATGGGCTTTCAGTGTTACAGATTGAATGAATGCTATGTAGACTGACATTGTTTTTTTTTAGATCTCATGTCTGGCCCATTGTGCTTTTTTAGAATGGTTAAGAGTCCATATACCTTTGACATGCAGACACAAATAGCTTTTCAAGCTCTGTCATCTTGTGTTACAATAGACCCAAGGTACTTGAATTTATTGATATTTTCAATTTTTTTTACCATCCATGATGATTTGACGTGGAGCAGAAGGGTTGAGGGTCATCTCTTTAGTCATGGAGATGCTTATGGGAAGTTCATTGTGGTTCAAGGCCTCAGCAACATCATCAATTATGTCTTGCAAACTGTCCAGTTGTCCAAAGATGACCCTGTTATGTTTTAACACTGTATTGTTCATTATATTGCATTGTTGAATAATATGGGCAATAGGCAATATCCCTGTCTGACCCCAAACTCAACTGAAACTTTGGGAGTGTAATTGCATGAAATATGGATGCAGGTCTCAGCATCCATGTACATACTTTGATGTATGTCAATGAGGTCCTATGGCACTCGCAACTTCTGCCATAGTCCTCCATGGTTCTTCTCTGATTAGGGAGTCAAAAGCAGCAATGAGCTGTGGTGGCTGATATGTGTTGTACTGTTACTGGATTTTGAGTATCTGCTCCAGGCATACCCTGCATGATCTGAAGCCTGCATGTTCAGGATGGACTGCCTTGTCCTATTAATTTTTAAATCATAGGCAGCACAATAGCACTGTCTAAGTAAAGAACAATGTTAGCACAATGTATTATTTATTTTTGTTGTCTTAGACCAGGGCACTTTGTATCAAAGGAGTTGTTGTAGAAACTTTGAAAAGGGCTCGTTTGATTTCAAATTGGAGTGGCTAGTGCCCTTTTTAATAGTCAAAAGTAATTGGAGGGCAACTAGCCCCCCCCCCCCCCATGCCCATCATTCCCCCAAACATATCCAATCAAAATTTTGAGATAACCATTTTGTTCAGCATAGTTGATTCCCAGATAGAAAATATGTTTTTGAGGAAGTCATTCCCCCACAACCCTCAGGGCAAGGGTTCTAAGTTATGCCCTGGGGGCATATAAGAAAAATGTTGGCCCAATGTATTATTTATTATTTTTTTCCTTTAGACCAGTGATTGGAAGGCAAGTAACACCACTTCCACGCCCTCTCTCATGCCCATTATTTCCCCAAACACATTCAATCAAAGTTTAGAGATAGCCATTTTGTTCAACATAGTTGAAAGTTCTGGAAATTATGTATTTAAGAATGACAAACCCCCCAGAGCTCCCAGGGCAAAGGTTGTAAGTTATGCCCTGGGGGTCATATAAGGTTTTATTAGATAGCGTTGTCGTAGAAACTTCAAAAGGGGCTCATTCAATTGGAAATTGAGAGGGCTAGTGGTCTTTTTAATAGTTGAGAAAGTGATTGGAGGGTAACTAATCCCCCTCTCACACCAACCATTCCCCCCCCCCTCTCACGCCAACCATTCCCCCAAACACATCCAATCAAAATTTTTAGATAGCCATTTTGTTCAACGTTGCAGAAAGTTCTGGAAATTAGGTCTTTGAGAATGACAACCCCCTCAGCCCTCAGGGCAGGGTTTGTAAGTTACGCCTTGGGGGCATATAAGGTTTTTATTGAAAATGTTGTCAAAAGGGCTCATTTGATTGGAAATTGAAAGGGCTAGTGCCTTTTTAATAGTTGAAAGTGATTGGAGAGCAACTAATGCCCCTCTCACACCCACCATTTTCCCAGACACATCCAATCAACATTTTGAGATAGCCATTTTGTTTAATGTAGTTGAAAGTTCTGGAAATTAAGTCTTAGAGGATGACAACCACCCTTAATGCCCTAAGGGTAAGGGTTGTAATTTTTGCCCTGGGGGCATATAAGGTATTTATAGAAAGCATTGTCGTAGAAACTCAAAAAGGGCTCATTTGATTGGAAATCGAAAGACCTAGTGCCCTTTTTAATAGTCGAAAGTGATTGGAAGGCTTGACATTTTTATAGTAAAGATCGATATGGGTATAATGTATTATTTTTTTGTTGTTGTTGTTTAAACCAGAGCACTTTGTATTGAAGGAGTTGTCGTAGGAACTTTAAAAAGGGCTCATTTGATTGAAAATGGAAAGGGCTGCTGCCCTTTTTGATAGTTGAAAGTGATTGGAGGGAAACTAATCCCACCCCCACCCACCCAATTTCCTTTATGTTTAAAAAAGAAATTTTGCCTTAATATTAAATAAAAATGTACTGTGTTAATGCTAATTCCCAATAAAGCATTTCAGAAGTATCCCAAGAACGACTGAGGGTATTATGTTCAAACTTTCGGGGCTACTTCTGCTTGTAAAATTTAATCAAACAAAAATAGCATAATTGTATCCAAGCTATCAAAGAAAGTAAACAGATTTTTTTTTGCAAATGGTATCAAGTTTTCTATTTCAGGTCAACTAGAGGAGGTATGAAACTATATTAAACACTACTATTTGTGTCCAGATTTTTAAAATGGTGTATTCTGTTAAAAACTGCTTAAAATTTTTCTCCATCATACAAATAGCAGGCCAAACTATAAATTCTTAAAAAACGAAAATATTTATAGTGTTATTTTCTATTTCCCTGAAAAGACTATGTCAATATAAAACAAACAGAAATTAATCAAAAAAACTTTTTCCACAAAATCAGTTTTTCACAGAAAAGTAAAGAACTCCTTTAACCAAAAAATGAGCAAAAATAAAATCAAATAATCTACAAAGCGTGAAACTACCACTAATCAGCATCAATAAATAAATGAAACCCAAAACGAGCAGAAATTACAAGAATTAAACAAGTCAAACTCAGAACAAGCAGAAATTAACATAAGTTGGGCTTAAAACCCCTATGCCTTCCCTAGGCCAGAACATAATTTGCACTTTACTGAAAAAAATACAAATGAATGTGTATTGTCTGTTTAAAATACATATACTGATATTTAGTAATTAATATGTTAATATTATTTGGTTTATTAAAGTTATAAAAGTAAAAACATTTATCTTTTAAATGTTGGGGCATGGGAGGGGGCTTGTTGCCCTCCAATATTTTTGGTCACTTAATAGAACTTTTAATTTCTGTTTGAATACACGTTCTCCTAATCTTCTAGGACTATTATTTAGATACTACTACTGGTTGTTGTTGCTGACTGGAGGGTGGAGTTTCCCCCAATTCATCGTCGCTGGGTTCACTGCTACCCTCCACATCATCCTTTTCCAAAAAGAAGTGACGATTGTTTAGTAGAGGCAACAAGTCTGGATCAAGATCATCGATAAGATCTTCTGGAGACAGGAAGTCTGGATCATCATCATCCAACAAATCCAACAACATCTCTCCTGGAATATCAAAAATATACTTGGCTGCCTGTATTGCGTCAATTTGGCGATTTTGAGCTCGTTTTCTTACTCTGTCTTAAGATTCCGCTGTCTAGATAGAACACAAAAATTAGGCGTATGTCACACCCTGCCTATGCAATGATCCACCACCCCTAACGGGTGGTGTGAGCTATTATATAGGAGGGACCCCTGCTGCATAATAGCTGATGTAAAATTATACTGTTTTCTTCACCCTTTTTATTTTCTTATTTAGTTGTTTGTTTCACAATTTTGAGCCACAATCATCCTATGTCATATTTTTACAACACAAGGAAATATATCTTCTAACTGGTCCAAATTCTTGCACACATCATGAATTTCATCTACAGTAATTCAAAATTGTATATATTTTATACACATAGAGTATGCAAGGAATCTCCCACCTTCTTATTTCCAGTTTGTAGCTTAGAAAATACCTAGCTTTTCATTCGTTTTTCTTATCCCTTGGTTTGGTGACTCACTGCTTAGGCCACATGTCACACAACAGCTCCCCAGAGGCATCAATCGACTGCCATTTTTCTGCACCATTAAAAGATGCTGCTATAAGCAATATTTTCTACAGCAAGATGGCAGTCTAAGCTCGAAAAGTACAGCTTTGTTTTTCTACAACAATTGCCTCTATAGTGTTAATAGTCAAAAGTGTTTGGAGGGCAACTAACCCTCCTCTCACACCCACCTTTTCCCCAAACACATACAATCAAAATTCTTAGATAGCGATTTTGTTCAACGCCATTGAAAGTCTTGGAAATTAGGTCTTTAAGGATGACAACCCCCCCCCCCTCCACAGCCTTCAGGGCAAGGGTTATAATTTATGCACTGGGGGCATATAAGGTTTTCATAGAAAGTACTGTCTTAGAAACTTCTAAAGGGGCTCATTCAGTTGGAAATTGAAATGGCTAGTGCCCTTTTTAATAGTTGAAAGTTATTGGAAGGCAACTGACACTTATTCCACGCCCACCATTTATCCAAACACATACAATCCAAATTTTTTAGATAGCCATTTTTTTCAACGTAATTGAAAGTTCTGGAAGTTTGGTCTTAGAGTACTGAAAAAAATTCTTTTAAATGTTTTCAATTATAACTTTAAGAAAACAACAATTAATTAAGATTTTAAGGAATGAATATCTGCATATGCATATTAAACTGACAATGCACTTTTTTCAGTAAATTCATTTGATTTTTTTTTTCTGTAAAGTACAAATTATATTATGGCTTTTAGAAAGCATAGGGCTTAGAACCCTACTCAGATTAGTTTCTGCTCGTTTTGAGTTTGACTTTTTTTAATTTCTGTTTGTTTTGGGTTTAATTTATTTGTTGATACTGATTTGCATCGGTTGTATCCATGGTAGATTATTTGATTCTATTTTTGTTCATTTTTGGTTTAATGGAGTTATTTACTTGTTTTTGAAAAACTTATTTTGTGCAAAAAGTTTTTTGATTAATATCTATAAGAATCCAGATTTTAGTTTACTATTTATATGCTAGACAAAAATTTCTAACAATTTTAATAATATATATGCTTTTGAAAATTCGGATGCACATAGTATATATTAATTTGGTTTCACACCTCAACTCTCTCTGAAAAATAAACTTTAATATTGCATTCTGTTCCTAAGACATTGTATCTGTTTTTATTGACAACCTGGATGTACTTACACCCTTTGGATTTATTTTAATGGTAAGAGCAGAAGTAGTAATAGTAGTTGCCATGAAAGTTTTAACTTGCTACCCTCAGTTGTCCTTGAGATATTGCTGAGACGTCTTATTGACAACCAGCATAAACTTTTATTGACAAGCAGCATAAACTTTTCCTGAAAGTTTTTACCTTATACCCTATCCTAGTCCAAAGACTTCCCGCCTGGATATCCTGAAAACTTGTTCTTTTTTTTGACAACCTGGATGCACTTAAACTATTTTGATTTAGTTCAATATTAGCAGTAAAAGCAGAACTAGTAACAAAAGTGGTAGTATATTGGTAGCCCTTGAAGTTGCAGCTTAATACTCTTAGGCATTGCTGTGATATTGCTAATTCACCCCTTTGATAACCTGCTTGCACATGTGTGTTATGGTTCAGTTCAACACCTCACTCACCATTTCCTAAAAGTTTTATTAATATCCTTAGTCTTTGCAATAATAGTCGTCATCATAGCAGAAGTAGTAGTAGCATTGGAAGTAGTATTAGTGGTATCAGTAGTAGTATTTTTAGTATTGGCAGTAATAGTATTCATTTTGCGCCTTTGTGGTATAGTTCGACGTCCCCTTCTCATGCCCTGATGGTTTCAACTTAATACTTTAAGCCATTTCTGAGATATTGCTGATACGTACTTTTGACAACCTGCTTCCACAGAGTGCGTTTTCTTTAAACCCAACGTCCCCCTCAACAGTCTCTGAAAGTTCCACATTAATACCGTTAGTCATAGTAATAGTGATGCTAATAGCTGTAGGAGTACTGCTACTGCTTGTTGTAGGAGTACTACTACTGCTTGTTGTAGTAGTATGCACTTAGTGCATTTTTATTAATTAATCATACCACTCAACATGCCTCGAAAGTTTCAACCTAATAATCTAGACTGTTCTTGAGATATTGCTGGATATGCCCTTTTGACAGCCTGCATACACATAACATTTTTCGATTTAATTCAGTATCTCCCTTAGTATTTCTTTAAAATTTCTCCTTAATACCTGGAGCCTCAGTAGTATTAACTGTAGCAGTAGTAGCATGTATATAGTACCTTTTGGTTGTTTCAACGTTCCCCTAAACATACACTGAAAGTTTAAACTTAATACTTTAAGCTATTCCAGGAAAATAGCTGTTACACCCTTTCAATAACCTGATTTGACATAGTGTTTAACATCCTCCTCAACATTTGCTGAAAGTTTCACTGCAATACCGCTAGCTTCGGTACATCCACTATTAGTAGTAGTAGCCTTTGTAGCAGTTGTAATAGTGGTTGTAGTAAAGTAGTATTAGTGTTACTAGTTGTTGTAGTAGTAGTAATATACACATAGTGCTGATTGGTTAGTTAAACATCCCCCTTAAAATGCCCTGAAAGTTACAACATAGCTGTCCAGATCTTTCCTGAGATACTGCTGATGCCTCCTTTTGACAACCTCGATTAACAGAGTATGTTTTGATGTAGTTCAATACCACTAAACATTCCCTAAAAGTTTCATTTTCATACTCTTAGCCTCAGTAGTGGTAGAAGGAGGTGTAGTAGTAGTATGCACTAAGTGCCTTTTAGTTAGTTCAACATCCCTTAACGCACCTTGAAAGTTTCAACTTAATACCCTAAACCGTTCCCGAGAAATTGCTCACACATCGTTTTGGCAACCTAAATGCACAATGCGTTTTGATTTTGTTCAATATTCTTTGAAAATTTCACCTTAATACCACTAGTCTCACTAGTGGCAGTAATCACATTAATAGTAGTATGCATTTTATGCTCTTTGGTTAGCATAAAATCTGCCCCAACATACCCTGAAATTTTCAACTTAATACTCTGAGCCAGCGTTTTCCAAACTGGGAGGTACGCCTCCCTAGGGAGGTATTAGTAGTAGTATGCGTATTATGCTCTTTGGTTAGTATAAAATCTGCCTCAACATATCCTGAAAGTTCCAACTTAATACTCTAAGTCAGCGTTTTCCAAACTGTGAGGCACGCCTCCCCAGGGAGGCCTGGACTAGTCCAAAGGGAGGCGCGAATCTTAAGTAGGATTGATAAAAAATCAAATGAAATTAAAACTACGCAGTTGCACAAATATCTTGACCATTTCGCGATTGACCGGCTTTAGATGCCCAGGCTGAACAAAAGCTAGGTTTTTCATCTCAAGGTAAAACTAACGAGATTTTATATATGCTGCTGAACAACTCCATTCTGAGTTTATCAATTAGATTATCTTTGTAATGAATCAGTTTCTCAGATTCACACTATAAAATTCGCTTTACAAGTAGAAGAAGGAACTGGTGTAGCTAAAACCGCTTATTTAATTGGATATTTTCCATGTGTTGAAGAGAATAATATAAATAAGGATATATTTTTTGCAAATCTTTTCCTTGCAAAGCCATATCCAGTAAAAATTTTATATTTTTGACAATTTTTTGATGAGAAAGGTATGTTGTGGAAAAATTCCTTTCGCTTTGTAGAGACAGTGCAAAATCAATGCCAGGACAAAAAACTGCCCTTCTAGCACTAATTAAAATGAAAACAACTGATGTTCTCTTGATGCACTGCATGCTGCGCAGAGCAGATATCGTATAAAAAAAAAATGTGTGAGGAACCTAGACATTTTTACAAAAGTAATGAAATCTATAAACTACATAAAAAAACAGTTTATTATAAGTTTGAGTATTTACAAAGCTGTATGACAATATGGGAGCTACCTACACCTATGGGAGCTTTTGTACTACAATGAAGAATGCTGACTATCTTATGCCAAAATGATTCAGAGGATGTGTGAGGATGAGAACCCAAATAAGCTTAGGGGTTGTAGTTCGATTATTAAACTGACTTGTTTGGTGGATATTTTAGAAAAATTAAGCTTTTTGAACAAATTGATGTAAGGGCCAAAAATGCATCTATTTATTCAAAAAGATAATATGAAAGTGTTCATAAAAAATGAAGCTATGTAAGGCGAATTTTGGGGATATTTGTTTTATATGTCTCCCATTTTAAATTTATGCGCCCAAGATAACATAGAAGCATACAAAAATCCATTTGTTAAACACTTGGATACTTTGTCAATCCATTTCTCGAATTTTTTTTAATGATCTCAATTTTACAAAATATGCATGGATACAGAATTCATTTATCGACGAAGAAGATTAGAAATTTGAATTAACAAGTAATGAGAAATAAAACTTGATTAAATCAGCTTGTGATAATTCTGTAAAAAATAAATTCAGAATACTTCTCTAATTTAATTTCGGCTATATATTAAGAATGAATATAATATTTTGTCTAATAAAGCTTTGAGAGAGAGAGAAGGATTTATTGACAAAACATAAACAAAAAAATATTGCTTTTTCCCCTAAAAAGCAAAGCTTTTCCGTGGGGAGGTAGAGAAGACAAAATCCTTAAAACAAAAAGAATACTTGGCCAACGACACCACTAATACTATCACACTAAACAATAAATACAAAAGAACGTCATGTATTATACTTTTCCTCCAGGAACATCATATCAACAAAACCCCCACAATAAATAAATAATTCAATCAAAACTCATATTCAGCAAAAAGCAGTTCCTTAATAGTTTTTCCTATATGTATTGGGTTCTCCAATAATCTTAATATCACTAGTAAAACTATTTCCATTTCCGTCTACCTCTATAAGAAACAGAAAAACATGAATGGGAAGGAATACCACTAGGTACACTTAAGTCAACACTACCCCCCCCTTGTATCATGAGTATGAAAAGTAGACCTAATGGACAATAAATCACCAAAACAACAAGGCTGAATATCCTGCTGCAGTCCAAAAATAAACCACAATACGTAGAATTCACGAAGGCCTGCAGCCGGCAAAATTTTCAAAGTTGGGTAAATGATTTTGTAGAACTCTTATTGGTTTTAGGATATAAGGAAAAGCAGAGAGCCAAATACTCGAACAATAAAGTATATACGGGTGTATTAAAAAAATGAAGTTGGCAAAGGACAGATTTAGGAAACCACTGTTGGACTTACTTCATTATACCTAGATTTCTTGCCAGAATTTTACTAGTTACATGTTGCTTAAAAGATAGTTTCATCTATTACAATCCCCTTGTAATGGACCAAAGGTGTTGTCAAACACCTTTGGTCCTCAGTTTTATAGGTTACGAGCAAGTGTTCGATTCTGATGATAGAAGAGCTTTAGCAAAGGTCTTATCCTTGTATGGTATGCCAGCATGGGCGCCCATAAGCTGAATTCCAGGGGGAGGCAAACCTCATCTAATTGGCAGTTTTAATGCTATATAATAGAAATCTCAAAACAAAAATATAAAAATAAGGCACCATCATTCAGCCGGGGGGGGGGGGGCGGGAGCCCCTGCTGCCCCCCCATATGGGCGCCCATGTATGCCAGACAAATACATTAAAGTGATTAGTGCTATGTACGAGAATAACACTGCTGCATATGAGAATAACACTTCTGCGGTTAAGGCAGCAAATGAGGTTAGCAGCTGCTTTTGTATTAAATCAGGAGTTAAACAAAGTTGTGTTCTATCCCTCTCTAAATGGATCATTTTGATGGACTTTGTCTTAAGGAGCACAGGAAAGGCAATGTGACACCACGGAATATAAATGGGGAGGAGAAAGTCTCCTGAATTTAGGTTATGCTGATGATTTAAGCATCCTAGATGAAAGTTTGAGCAAAATGATTGAACTTTTAGAGGTTTTGCAAGTTCAGGGTGCTAGAATATGTTTGAAAATTAATGTTAAGAAGACTAAGTCACTAAGGCTAGGAATAAGTAAAGATGAAAAGGTGATGTTGGGTAACGAAAAGATTGATCAAGTGGACAGCTTTACTTACCTTGGTAGTATTATTAGTAAAGACGGTGGGAGCAGTGAAGATGTTAAAAGTAGAATAGCCAAGGCTCAGGGTATTTTTTCACAGTAAAAAAAAGTTTGGAAGAACAGAAAGATAAGTCTGCAAACCAAGTTTAGAATATTAGAAGCTGCAGTGATGACAGTGGTTAAATGTGGCTCTGAAGCATGGGCGCTCAGAAAAGCGGATGATGATTTGCTTGCAAACCAAGATGTTTTTTCAGAGAAATTCCCTACGGATTGTTCTGGGTACCTAGCTGACTGACCGTATTTCAAACAGTAGGCTGTACGAAAAATGTGGTTCAATCCCGCTTTCTACGGCTATAATGAGAGAAAGGTTGAGATGGATAAGGCATGTTCTGTGGATGAAGGATGACAGATTACCAAAGATCGTCCTTTTCGGCTAACCGTCTAGGGCTAAACGGAAAACAGGTTGTCCTCGTCTGGCGCGGGAGGATGTCATATATAAAAGATTTAAAGGAAATGGGAACTTCCTGGAAGGGTGTGAAGAGAGGGGCTTTGAATAGATAGGGATGGAGGATGATGCGCAGCTTTGTTGGCCTCAGGCGGTTTGGTGCTGCGGTTAGTTGTTAGTAGTAGTAGTAGTATTACAATCCCAATGTATTTAAAAAACGCAGTCTGTTTTATAACCCCATTGGACATATCTAGTTCCTTGATCCGTGGATAAAGGTCCAGTGATCGCGAGAAAATAATAAAATTAGACTTAGCTATGTTAATCCTTAGTTTATTTACCATTAGCCATACTACAATTCTATTAACTGATTCCTGAGGGAAAGAGTGAAACTGATTCCAGCAAAGAGGGAAACTATTTCATTAGTCATGTTTACCGTTAGTTCATTTATTCTGTAGCAAAAATTGGTAGACAGTTTGGTAGATCACTAATAAATATCAAGACTAATATAGGTCCAAGAATTGATCCTTGCGAAACACCTATTTCAACACGCTTTTTTCCTGAAGAAGAATCATTTAGTTGGACATACTGATAACGATTACTTAAAAAACTTCTTGAAAAATTTAAATATTTTCCCCTCAAACCATACTTTTCATACTTCTTAAGTAGAAGTTCATGATCCACAGTGACGAAAGCTCTCATCAGATCTAAAAATACAACACCTACTTTAAAACCTTTATCTAATACATTATTAATAATATTTATCAAACAAATCATCGCCTGTTCCGTTGTTCTTTTTCTTTGGAAACCAAATTTTGTCTCTACAGTAACTTATGATCCTCCATAAAACTCATCATTCTAATACTAAAACGCGGGAAATGATGGGTAAAACAGATATTGGTCTATAGTTTCCTGGGTCATTTTGATGTGGTCATTTCCCGTCTATCAAATTATTACCCTTTTTAATCTTTTATCAGATACTTGCAAATATACAGAAATTTATTTTGGAGAAACCTGATTTGGGGGAAGGTTGTAGATATAAAAATTTGCAAATTGTTTGAAAACTATAGAAACTATATGAAAATGAAAGTTTGACAGATTAGAATGTCTTTCGCCACTCTTTTGATTTGTTCATAACAAAGCTGCTAAACAGAGATTTGGCCTGTATTGTTCTGGACAACAAATGTCCCCTTTGAATTTTCTCATTTAGCTGCAATTCTGTTGTTCTTGTCTTTTTTTCAAATTCTACCTTCCTTTTTTTTACTAAATCTAACACACATATCCCCCTCTATTTCTCCCCCCCCCCCTCTCTTTCTCTCTCTCTCTTGCTCACTCAGTGTCTGGTAATGGAGCATAATAGTAGCTAGGAAGATTACAGGTAGATTGAGATTTTAACTGTTTTTTTTTTTGGTGTATATTTTCCTATAGTTAGTCTGTTTTTGCCATTTTGGCAAATCCTTCAGCCCACTTCTCCTCCCAAGTCCTTGCCTATGCCTGGCTCCAACCCTACATTAGTTGTAAATTAGACATGTAAAAATTCGTGAGTTTTAAGGTATCGCTGGCCAACACTATTACAGGGTTGCTAAATCGTATGTTAACCTCGAACTGATTGACAGTTCGAGGTCGATGACACCACGCCATTCAGCTAAATAATTCATTATGCTAAGGGCTTAAGAACCTTCAGAATATCAAGCAAATAGACAGTCATATCAAGTACTGCCCGGGTTTTTGTGTGTCATGGGTGCGAAAATCACAATTTTTAGGGGAAGTGTCAGAATATTTCACTTAGGCCCAATTATTTAAGTGTTCCAATGGATGTAAATTATTTTACAGGGTAATGGAGTCTGAAACGCATACAAGAAATGTGTCTAAACTTAGTCTAAAGTCATTATTATTTACGCATCATTTTTTTTTTTTTTTTTTTCAGTTGACCAATGAACGTATCGGGTTTGAGACGAAACATTAAGAATATTGCCCATAACTATACTGATGCTCAGGTCAAAGTCAGAGAAGCCACCAGCAATGATCCGTGGGGGCCGCCAAGTAGTATCATGTCTGAAGTAGCAGATCTCACTTATAATGTTGTTGCATTTACTGAAGTCATGCAGATGATCTGGAAAAGGTTGAACGACCATGGTAAAAATTGGCGCCATGTTTATAAAGCTTTGGTGTTATTAGATTATCTTATTAAATGTGGCAATGAAAAGGTTGCTCAGCAATGCAAAGAAAATATTTATGCTATTATAACTTTGAAAGATTTCCAATATTATGAGGATAATAAAGATCAAGGAATGAATGTCAGGGAAAAGGCTAAGCAATTAGTTGCGTTATTAAAAGATGATGAAAGGTTAAAAGTTGAGCGAGGTCGAGCTTTGAAAGCACGGGAGCGTTTTGCTCAACAGTCTGGCCTCAGTAATTCTGAAAATCATAGTGCTTTAAGGACTTCTAGTAGTCTCTCAGAATCTTCAAGCAACAGGGAAGCTCGAAACGGCTCGGATATGGACCTTGCACGACCTAGTACTGCTGGAGAAGAGGAGCTACAGTTACAGCTTGCCATAGCGATGTCACGAGAGGAGGCAGAAGCAGAAGAATCAAGAAAGCGGAGCGACGAGCTCAGACTTGCCCTAGCTATAAGCCAGTCAAGAAAAAGTGATGGTGAAACAGAAGTAAATCAGAGTCAACCTAAAAGTGAGTCGCATCTTCTTGATCTTATGGATCTGGAACTGGGTCCTACTCAACGAGAAACAACTTTATCACCCAGTGATGCTCCCACGCCTGGATGGGTTGACCCTTGGGGCACCCCAGCTCATCCTGCTGAGCCTCCTATGCCCCCAAGGCCCAAAGTACTAGACCCATGGGCTAGCCCTGTAAACGCTACTAGAAATGATCCATGGGGATCAAATGAACCAATAGAGCCCGTTTTAGCAGATCCTTGGGCTCCGTTGTCAGAAGAAAGGAAAACTCCAGTCCCTGGTCCATCGGGTCCTTGGAGTCCAAACTCAACTTCTAGTGTTGAAGAGTTTGATTTACTTTCAAATCGTCCCTTAAGCTCTTCTCGGAATAGTATGGCGTCACCTAGTGGTTTGGAAAATAGTTCATTGAATAAGCAAACAGATTTGCCGAAAAGAACCCCGGAATCTTTTCTTGGTGCTAATGCAAACTTGGTAAACTTAGAAAATCTTGTTGCGCCAAAGCCTCCCAATCCGATTGCTAATCCGTTTTCAATGGCGACTCCATTAATTGGCGCATCACAGCCTAATCCATTCCAACCGACTGTTGCTGTCGCAAAACCTTCCATAAATGACCTTAGAAACCAGTCCGTTTTCAATACAGGAACTAGCACTAGTGCACTACCCCAAACCAATCCATGGGCTCCGGTTTCACCAACCTCAAATCCTTTTCTTGCTTCGTAGTATTTTTTTGGGAGTGATTAGATTCAAAGTAGTTTTCATTGCTTAACTACCTTATATGGATTATTTATTGTCGTTATTGATTTTTAAAAAGATACCTTACAAGTTTAAATTGAGTGCCTGTCTCACGTGTTTATCTGGAAGCCGTTGATTTTGGCTATATTTTATGTTTTCCTCTATCGGATTTTTGTTTCTTTTTGATTCTGAGATTGTGTTTTTGTCAAAGGGTAACCCGTAGTCTTAGAAAGCTTTACTCCAGAATATTTCATACTTTATTGCTTTCATTTGAACAGTTTTAGTTCGTAAAAAGAAATTGAAAAGTGGTTTTGTTTTACCCAGATTCGTTCTAGCTTGTTCTGTGACTTATAATATATTGTCCTATTTAACTTGTGCATTCTGACTATAGTTTCAAAATAAAATTCGATATTTACATTAATTTTTTTTAATTCTTGCCTTGACAATAGTTGAAAAATTGCAGTTAAAAGCTATAAAAAAGGAAGAATTAAAGTTTGTAAAAAAAAGTTATGAAAATGATCCACTTCTCTTCTATTCCCCAAATCATAATTAATGGAATTTGTTAAAAGGGAAGCTACCTCAGACACGCATACGACGATTCTTTTGGGTGAGGAGATTTGTAGTTTTAATTAAAATTGTAAAAAAAAAATCGCGATATTTTTGTGAACCACGGGTGACACGGCACATACCTGTGATGAAGCGAGACTTGGGGCTCTAATTTGCTTTCTTCTAGTCAGAATTACTGTCTGTATGAACATGATTATGTGTAAGATATTTAAAATTAGGAAATGGGTCTTGTTATACCCTCCGACGTAAATTGAGTTATTGACTGTCTTTTCTTCTAATTTTTATTTCTTGAGGGGGGGGCGTGCATTCGAGGGCCAATATTTTCAAAATGTGATTTTTGTTTTCTTTTTTTTATGCCGGTGAAGATATGGAGATAATGTTGTATATTCTTGTTAATAATATTTTGAGATTTTACGTTCCGTTGTAAGTAAAAGACTTGATCCGAAACTCGTGATTTGCTGCGTTATAGTGCAGCCAGAGATATCCTCTGAGACTTCCTCCCCCCCCCCCTCCCCACAAAAAAATATCGAAGTCCTCTCTTTCTATTCCTGCCTCCCTGTGATGTGAAACTCTGGATATGGCCTGCGGGGATATAGCATTTGTGTATTTTTCCTCAGTCATCGTTATAGTAATTCTTGTCGAGCGTTAGGAGATGTAATAGATTAATATTGTTCATTCTTACGACCATTTTCAGAATGTTTTTTTTAAGTATTTGCTTTTTTTCCTCTGGTCCGTTAAGTTTGCTTTTTAAGATCGACACAAAGGAAGACTTTATTCCACTCTTAAGAGGTGTTGAACTATGAAAAGTCAAATAGACCGTATAAATATATGATAATTATTAACTATGTGGCAAGAAGTAGCGCTCACCAAAAATTGGTTTGATTATTTTCTCATTACAGCTGTCAAAAAATCGTCATCCAAATAGTAAAGAAAATTGGTAGCCTCCCTAAATAATTTATATTTTCCACTTTTGGATTTGAGGCCTTTTCCTGCTTAGCAAGTTAACAAAATAGCCTAATAATATTTAAAGCACCTGGTTAGATGCACTATTTTTAATAAGCTTCCAAGGAATCGAAAAAAGCAAACTTTGCTCCTAAAGAATTTAGGAAAATGTTCGCATTAATACACTTAAAAGACAGGCTTATATATTATAAAATGCCAAGGGTAGAATATCTTAACCTGAAACGGATCATTTCAAACTATCTTCTTTTTTTATCGCTTCTGGAGTTGCGCTGGATTGAAAAAAAACCTGAAGAGATTGTCCTTCTGTTTTAGCACCAGCTGAAGAATTAAGTAAGATCATGCAACGTTCCTACTTAATACTATACTGAAGTGCATAAAATGCACCAGTACTATTTTATTTTATTTTTTTCAGTTTTTCAATCTCAGAAATTCCAAGGGGCTAGCTCAAAGTATGAATTTCAATTTTGTTTTAGGTGATCCAGAGTTTTGAAGCAAGAGTAAAGACTAGACCAGTGGGTTGCGACCTCCCAAGTGACCGCCTTGCTTTGTTGTGGGGGGGGGGCGGAGCATCGGCCGATTAAGCTCGATTGAGAAGGGTTATTTTTTCACATAGTCTATACTGGGGATGGACAGGGAGAGCCGTAAGAAAGATAATTCTTACCTTTTTTTTTCTCCGTCAAGATGCAACAGTGATGGTGTTAATGCATAAGGTTCGGCCCTTGCAATTGCACTTCTGGTCATAAAGGAAAGTTCTTGCTGAACCTTCGCAGTGTGTGGTTGCTTTGTTGATTTCTTTTGAATAAAAGGGGTTTTTGTTAAAGTTTCTAAAGAAAAATAACAGCTGCTGACAGTTAAATGTGGGTGTTCACCTACAAATAATGGTTCTCCTATTATATATGTTTTTGGTAAGTAAAGAATTTTAAATAATGCTGACTCAACATTTTTAGGCATTTGCATTTTTGGAGCAACTATTTAAAGTTTGGATTTTTGACTATTATTGATAACAGTAGATGCCATAATCAATTTAATACAATGCTGTTCTTGGTATTGGATTTGTGAAACCCTAAAATGTCAAACGTCGCCTATAAGCAAAGTCTTACGAACATGTTTGAAAAAATTTTGACCGAGACTTCCTCTCAGCCACCGTCAGTGGAAATATAAAAAAAAAAAATAAAAGTGAAGAATCTACATTCTTACTTGAACGATAAATTGGTGACTGAACACAAAACAACTCTCAGGATTATATTTGATCTATGTCTTTATTATTGGGGCTGGGGGTCTGTGGCAATAGTGCCCCTTGCATTTAGAAAAACATTTTCTATATAGCGTACAATATTACATTTACCGGCAGAGGTGGAAAAATGAGGCTGGGTATCATGAGCCTCTCCAGGAATTTTTTTTTTGGGGGGGGGGGACAAGGGCTACCGGGATTTTTTTTTTTAGTGATTTCGAAATGCAATATTTGGCATTTCCTATATATATATATGTATATATATATATATATATATATATATATATATATATATATATATATATATATATATGTGTGTGTGTGTGTGTGTTTTTGTATAAACATATGTGTACAATTTATTTACACATCAGAGAACACTTGTTCAGGTTTCAAGAAGCAAGATCACAGATTCATTTGTATTTGATATTTCTTTGGGTTTTTCCCCAAGTAATAAACCAAAGAACCAATAGTTCTAGAAATTGGAGGATACCTCATTCTATTGGTAATTAAAAATTCTAGTGTTCCTTTAAGTAACCAACAAGGGGCGTTCTCCCATTCTATAGCACAAAACTACAATATTACCAAAAGATGACCAAGTTGTTGTCGATTGCAAATTCTGAGAAAGTCAGTCGATTTAAATTATTGAGAAATTATATAGTTGGCTTAACAGGCAGTAATGCCACGTGGTGGCACATCCTTTCCTGAAGAGTCATCATTTATTCTGAGCAAACGGTTAATATACACTTATTTTAAAGTTATATTTAACCAAGTTGATTCAAATTATGCTTGACAAAAGTCTGCACAGTGAGGTATCATTTTACAGAAAGATCGTTGCGTGAGAGGGGGGGGGGGTGTTTGGTTCCTTGAAAAGCACATTTTTACTCCCAGTTTTCTAAGTTTCTCTGAGCATTCAGGTAAATATAGTAAATGGTTTGGGGAGCGGGGAAGTAAAAACTAATCTCTAACCTCCTTTCATTTGGATTAAGCCTGGGTTTAGGTGCTACAGGATGATAGATCCCTTCTTGTGGCAAACATTATTTTCTTTTTAACACGAAACATTATCTCCAGGGAGGGAAGAGGGAGTTGAGTATAATGAGTGA
This sequence comes from Artemia sp. Qi Xiang Cuo, assembly GCF_049724085.1. Lineage (NCBI taxonomy): Eukaryota > Metazoa > Arthropoda > Branchiopoda > Anostraca > Artemiidae > Artemia > Artemia sp. Qi Xiang Cuo. The sequence continues at coordinate 48,226,637 of NC_142798.1, read as the reverse complement.
TGGAGACTGGATTGGTTATTATTATTTTTCTTTTATATTTTATATTATTATTTTTCTTTTATATTTTATTTATAAACAAAATGTCAAACGTCGCCTATAAGCAAAGCCTTACGAACATGTTTGAAAAGATTTTGACCGAGACTTCCTCTCAGCCACCGTCAGTGGAAAGAGAAAGAAAAAAAAATAAAAGTGAAGAATCTACATTCTTACTTGAACGATAAACTGGTGACTGAACAAAAAACAACACTTGATTATCAGGATTATATTTGATCTATGTCTTTATTATTGGGGCTGGGGGTATGTGGCAATAGTGCCCCTTGTATTTCGAAAAACTTTCTATATACCATACAATATTACATTTACCGGCAGAGGTGGAAAAATGAGGCTGGGTATCATGAGGCTCTCCAGGAATTTTCTTTGGAGGGGGGGGGCAAGTGCTACCGTTTTTTTTAGTGATTTCGAAATGCAATATTTGGCATTTCCTATATATATATATATATATATATATATATATATATATATATATATATATATATATATATATATATATATGTGCGTGTGTGTGTGTTTGTGTTTTTGCATAAACATGTGTACAATGTATTTACACATCAGAGAACACTTGTTCAGGTTCCAAGAAGCAAGATCACAGATTCATGTGTATTTGATATTTCTTTGGGTTTTTCCCCAGGTAATAAACCAAAGAACCAATAGTTCTAGAAATTGGGGGATAGCTCATTCTATTGTTAATTAAAAATTCTATTGTTCCTTTAAGTAACCAACAAGGGGTGTTCTCCCATTCTATAGCACAAAACTACAATATTATTAAAAGATGACCAAGTTGTTGTCGATTGTAAATTCTGAGAAAGTCAATCGATTTAATTTATTGAGAAATTATATAGTTGGCTTAACAGGCAGTAATGCCACGTGGTGGCACATCTATTCCTGAAGAGTCATCATTTATTCTGAGCAAAAGGTTAATATACACTTATTTTAAAGTTATATTTAACCAAGTTGATTCAAATTATGCTTGACAAAAGTCTGCACAGTGAGGTATAATTTTGCAGAAAGATCGTTGCGTGAGAGGGGGGGGGGGGGGGTTAGGTTCCTTGAAAAGCACATTTTTACTCCCAATTTTCTAAATTTCTGTGAACATCCAGGTAAATATAGTAAATGGTTTGGGGAGCGGGGAAGTAAAAACTAATCTCTAACCTCCTTTCATTTGGGTTAAGCCTGGGTTTAGGTGCTACAGGGTGATAGATCCCTTCTTATGGCAAACATTATTTTCTTTTTAACACGAAACATGATCTCCAGGGAGGGGAGAGGGAGTTGAGTATAATGAGTGATGGAGACTGGATTGGTTATTATTATTTTTCTTTTAAATTTTATATTATTATTTTTCTTTTATATTTTATTTATATATTATCATTTTTAATTCAGTTATTTATTTATTTTTCTACATTTTTTTATTATTATTATATATATATATATATATACTCGTATATATATATGTGTGTGTGTGTGTGTGTAGGATGTAGTTTATCTATTTTTGGTTTATTTATAGTGGTTTTAATTTAATAGTTGAGGTTTATGTAAATAGTTGAGTTATTAGGTAAGTAGTTACGTGGAGTTTCGCGCGATCGCAAACCTTCATAGGTTTTCTCCAGCGTGAAAGTGTTGTTTAATTTATTAATTTGTTTATGAATGTGGATTAATAAATTTATGAACTTATATAATAAACTTATGGACTTATAAAAAAAAGTCAAGATTGCCCTCTTTTAAAGGTGTTTTCCTTCTCTTTCTAAAATTATGCTAACTTTATCATTTACTAATAACTTTTTATGTTAAAATTTGAACTCAAGAATTTACATATTTGGAATCGCCATAAAAAGCTGATTCTTTGATGTAATGTTATCAAAATCTAGGTTTTTATATTTTCACTATTGTTAAGGATTGCCAATAGACATTTGGTTTTTCATTCCGACACCGTTATGTAGGAAAAAAATGATTGTGAAAAGCCGGGAAGGGGTCATTCAGTTACAAATTAGAACGTATATTGCCCCTTCTAAGGGTCAAATTCTATCGGTCGGTAGCCAATCATGGGTGCAGGCATATTTTCGGTTTTATATTTGTCGTGCTTCAATGAATTTTTCTAGGGAGGTCATGTCCCCCTCCCCATGTTGGTGTCCATAATATACCTCCTGATTTCAACTGCCTCCCAGAAAACTTGTGTGAAACCTTTCAGGGGCAGCCATGAAATAAGGCAGCTAATATCAAACATATTCACTAAAAAGCTGCGGTCAGATTTCTTGCATTTCTCGACCGAATGGAAATCTCAGCCGAAAAATTTGCATTCCCCTCCTTTTTATTACTGGCTGTAAATCTTTTTGTTAGGCTATCTCGTATTGCCTGCTTGGTCTTAGAAATTATTTAATAACCACCTCATAGCCCTTGGATCTAAAATTCAACATTACTTCCTGGAACCTTCTGGACAGGAAGGTGTTATAGTACAAAGCCCAGTTAATGTACCCTTGGATATCGCTGACATTCCTGTGAAATACCGTAAAGGACACCCTAGACGGTCAATCACTTTGATCAAAAGCTTTCGTCAATCGATTGATTCAAGCATGATTGACCGTCTAGGAACCTGTTTGACGCTTGTGTCAAACGTTGACGGTGATTGATGGAAAGTTTCAATGACTCAATCGGTTGACGAGGGTGATTGACCGTCTATATTAGTTTTGTTCAAATATTGCGTCAGTCACGCGCCAACAGCAATGGAAGATATACCGGAAGAAAGCAAAAATATGGAGCGCGGGTTTATTTGTTTATTAATAGTTATACGGGGATCACCCTGAGTTATGGAAAGTTAAAAGTAAAGACTATTTTAACCAAAATATGAAAAGTGCTGCATTTGGCAGGATATTCGAGGCGGTAAAGACATTGAAACCAGATTATACAGTTTCCGAACTAAAAAAGAAAATGAATGTTTGAAGACCAAATTTCAATCGCGAATACAAGGTGATTGAGCTAAAAAAAAGAAGTCTGGAGCGTCACCAGAGGACATCCCACAACCTTAATTGAGAAATTCGATTATTTGGTGGGTGGCGTTTACCAACTCCCCTCCCCCCCTGCGGAAAATTTCCCCTCGGAACACCTTAGCTGGAAAATACCCTTTTGCTGGGTTTTCGATAGAAATATTTTCACGGACGGGATTACCGGCATGATTTTAAAAATCATCAAAAATTAGTTTTTCGCAAATTAAAGTGTGCTAAGAAAAAATTTCACCCGAGTTCATCCACAAGAAATTTTTTCGCTGGAATTTTCAGCTCGAAGGGAATTTTCTGGTGGAAACTTCCACGGTGAGGGAAGGGGAGGACATTTTACGTAAAAAGAACTTTCCATGGAGGAATTTTCAGTAGAAGAAAGGAATTTTTCTTGGAGGGGGAGCCGGATTTCCCGGTATTATTTAGAAACGATCACAAATTAAGTTTAAAAAAGTTTTTCAACTCAAAGTAAGGAGCAACATCAAACCTTAAAACGAACAGAAATTATTACGTATATAAAAAGGGTTGGCCCCTACTCAAGACCTTTCTCTTTACGTTAAAGTTTTGACTTTTTGTCCCACTTCTTTAAGAACATATTTGGGGGCGTCCACCCGCCCAGAGTCTCGGGCAAGTGACCCAAAAATTTGCGAAAAATTGAAATTTTCTCAGAATGTGGGGCTGAGCTTAGGCAACGAATAGGTACTATTTGAAAGATAAAGATGGCTTTAAACGATTGTTTACCTGTTATTTCCAGCAAATTAATGATCCTATGTCAAAATTCTTGGTCAACCTTCTTAAGACCATAGGCGGGCGTGCCTTGTTTGCCTCTCATTACAGGCAATCTAGCGGTCTTATGTCAATTTTATATTCTTGGTCAACATGCCTGAGACTCTAGGCAGGCATGCCTTTCGAAAAACCAATAAACAAGTTTGTGTCCAATAAGAGAGTCATGCATACTCCCGCCATTTCCCCGTGCCCCAGCCATTTAAACATTTGCCTCTCAATTACTTGGACTATCTGTCTTGGCTTTTCTCTGTCTACAATTAGCCAAGTCTTGATGCAACCTGCAAACTACTTGATAACTTCAATTCAATGCATATTAAAATTTTTGGTACCACATGTTTTTAGCTTAATTTTGACGATTTTTCGCCTACATTTTTCTCTTCTTTTTTTTTTTTTTTTTTTTAACTGCCAAAAATTGCAGAAGTTCATATGGAAGTCATTTCAACAAAATTGGATTTGTGGTTTTAAGATACTTATGGTGTATAAATTCCTCTTTTTCCCTTTCCTTAGCAGTTCTCAACGAAACTAAAAAAAAGACTCAAATAAAATTCTCAAACTTGAAACCCTTATTTTCTGGGGGGGGGGGGGTGAGTTCCTGTAGTCCTCTTGTTCTGTATCGTACAGAACGTTCAGTAAATGATTATGAATGAAGCGATTTCTCATCTTGAATACCACTCCTTGGCCCAGCAACGTTTCCTATTTTCTTTTTTTTTTCGCTTGAGCGCAACCAAGGTACATGCAAGTAAAGCCAAATCAGTATTATACTGCATTTCTCACACGATATACACTTCACTACCTGACTCTGAAACTGAAACTAAAAATCTGGCCGTGAGTTAAAATTAAACTTGAAATTAGCTTTGGTCGAGATTGAAGGGTTGATTGAAGAGTCAATGGAAGGATAATTGAAGCACACGTCAATCGATTGACGGAAATGTTTGATCAAAATGATTGACCGTTTAGTGTGTCATTAAGAATCTTAAAGGAGGCCCTGTTGATCAAAAGCTTCCGTCAGTCGATTGACTCAAGCATGATTTTCTGTCTAGGAACCTGTTTGACGCTTGAGTCAAGCGTTGACGGTGATTGATAGAAAGTTTGAATGACTCAATCATTTTGATCAAAAGCAGTGTGTTAGATTAGCTTTGGTCGATATTAAAGGGCTGAAGATTAATTGAAACACATGTCAATGGATTGACGGAAACTTTTGATCAAAATGACTGACCGTCTAGGGCCTCCTTTAGAGTTTATTTAACGCGTCCTCAGCGCATGGTATACTTCAAGGAAAATCATTATCTCAGTTTTGGTCTATAATGCGTCAGTTTAGTATTCTAAATTTTCATGATTTCTTTTTTAATAATGGTGCCGTTTTCCAATGGCGGGGGGGAGGAACTTTTGTCCCTCTCCCCTACATTCAAAAAATAACTTTTTTGGGTACTTGTATGAAAAATACTCTTTTTAGCATTTTCACCGACCCCCCCCCCCTAGATTTTGAAACGTGTATTTTGTGTCTCTTATCATTTTCGTGAACTGGAGCCACTGCCGTTTGCTTCTACTTAACTCTGGAAAATGTGGATTTTCAACTCTTGTGCAAATCAAGACGAAAATAAGGAATAAGCTGGACGTTCAAGATAATACGAGACTGGAATTGAAAATATCCATACAAGAATTATAACTCTTGGTGATCGGATGCGTTCTTAACCATCTCATTAATAAAAATTAATACCAAATAATATCACCACTTCTGTTTAACACAGAAACATGATTCCTAACTCCTTATTTTGCGTTTTATCTATCCAAATATTGTGGATAAGAAAAGAGTTTTGTGAACATATTTCCAAAAACCTGAAAAGGGTTGCGATTAAGAAAACCCCTATATTTAAACGATTTTCGGAAAACTTATCCTTTTTCGTTATTTTGTGAATCTTGAGCCTTAGATGGGTCCAACAGCTTCTGTACTCAATTAAAAATCAAGCAAAAAATGCTTATGTAGCACAATGAGGTGCAGACTACTTTCATCCATTAGGAGATCAATATAACATGAATTACAATTCAAATTAAAAGATTCAGACTTAGTGTGCCGTTTAGTTGAGTGTGGGCACATTTCTGTAATTTATATCTTCCTTTCTATTTATATCCTAAAAATGAATCACACTGGAATATGAAAAATAAGGAAAGTAAGCAGCAACATTAAAATTTGAAACATACAGAAATTATTCCATATACGAGGGGAATGCTTCTTCCTCAAGCCTCGCTCTTTATACTAAAGTCTTTATGTTCTTATAAATATTTATTATTCAAATTCATGAGCCCTTAAGTTCGAACGTCTTTCGTAATTTTGACAAAAAGTTAAAATTTGGCGTAAAGAGCGAATAGTCTTCCTCATATACGACATGATGTCTGTTCGTTTTAAGTTATAATGTTGGTCCTTACTTTCAGGTGAAAAAAACTTGAGAAATCTCAAAATATTTTTTTGACCGTTTTCCCACTAAAAACTATGCGGAATCAAATGGCCGTCTCAAAATTTTAATCGGATATCATTAGTGAAAAGGAGCATGGGATGGGGGGTTAGTTGCTCTCCGGTCTTTTGGGGACTTAAAAAGGGTACTAGAACTGTTAGTGTCTGTTCAAATGAGCCTCTCATTGGTTTGATTTGATCACCCTCGAGAAACGTCAAACCTTGAAAAACGAAATCACCATACCAACCCTGGCCTTACCAAAAGTGACATTTCCTCACATTTGTAAAAAGAAGTCTAGTGGTAATCGTGGAGCTAATCGTTACAATTTGTTACATTTGTGTAATTTCCACGTATCAGGTAAATATAGTATGCTCGATTGCGATTTTAATCATGTTAATATTTGTACCGTTTTTTCTAGTGCTCATTGCTTTGGTTACACTAACGCTCATGTTAAGGTGCCCACTTCTTTTTATCTACCTCCAGGAAGAAAATCGCAACAGTCTGAAAAAGATAGAAATTGTAAGAATCACTCCTCCCTCTTTACATGTCCTTTTTAGTGCACCACACCCATGCAAAAAACTCCGATCGAAGTTCTTCGAATACAGCTCAACAATTAACAAACCCTTCCGAATCATCAATACCCCTCCTTTTTTTAATCAGCTCCTGCCTCCTCCATTCTTGAACAAGAGCTCTCCTCCTCGCTTCGATGTTATACCCAGTCTCTTAGAAACGTCAAAACCCACCCCTCCTACTCTAACTTTTGGAAAACAGCGTCCCTTCGTTCCACTTACCCCCACCCCCGCTGGCAGAATCCTCATTCTATCCCCGCTTTCCCACAAAACAACAAATTCTTGACAGAACATTTCGACAATGGCAGCCACCAGGTAATAGCTGTTTAATAGGTTACTCTTGTGCAGCTACTGTTCCTTACCAGGTTAACTGTATCGCAGAAAACAATCCTTTGTCCTCCTTTTCTCCCAGGCCCTGTCCTACCCCCTTCTATAATCCTGCTTCCCACACAGACCTCCGTTTTCATCTCGAAAATGTTGGTTTATCTTTCACATTCCCCACTGGCTCCCAACATTCAAAGAAAAACTGCTCGTTTCAGCAATCGTTTTAGTTTTCCAAAATTCCTTGATACGAACGCTGAAAGCCTGAATTTTGACCAATTGACCGAGCTAGAGGCCCATTCCCAGGTACACAAAATTGACGTAATTGCTGTAACAGAGGTCCAAGCGCAGAATCCTGACTTATTGAAAAAATTTTACCCCTTGAGTAAAAAATACGAAAAATTATTATCTGTATGCTATAATCTTTTCCCCAAAATAGTTCGTTCCCCCAACCTCTCAGATTATGATGAAATCATTTGGATACGTATAAGACCCAAAGTTTTACCACATCTTTTTAATTTGATTGTTTTTTGCTGTTTTTATTGCTACCAAGTCAAATTGCTGCACAAAGACAGCGATTCAACTAACAGTTACATAGTAGTACCGACTTTGTCCTCTGTAAATATCCAAACGACGGTATCTTTGAGGTCAGTACTGCTAATGATCTGAAATTAAACTCCTTTTGTAGTTCCCTTAATTTAAAACAGATAGTAAAAACACCAACAACCAAAGGCAAGTCTACCCTTGATCTGATGTGCACAAATATGTATACTTTCTATGGCCCACCAGTCCCTTTAGAGGGAAGCTACCATTTCTGTTCATTGATGAAACCTCTTTCCAGTTTTAACCAAACATTCTCTCTTTCTGAATTCTCTTATTGGCCAATTTCCAATGAGGGTCTTTTTGATTTTAGATCACAAATGAAAACTGGTTGTCTCTCATGGGGAACAATGACACTGATGATAAGAGTTTCTAAATTACAAAAGCTGATTAAAACTAAATACACAAACTTCCCTGAGAAAATGGTGGAAACATGTCCTAATGACCAACCATATATCACAAGTCAATTGAAAAAAATTAATTAGAATTAAGGTGAATTTACTGACGCATGGTAAAACGTCTGAAGCTAACTCACTGTGTAAGAGGTACATAAATCTACTTCTTCATGTTATAAGAATCAGGTCAAGGATTTGTTCTCTACCAAGCCAAAACAATGGCATAATAGAATACAAAGAATGTATGGGAAAACCCGAAATAATACTGATTTACTTCTCCAAGAAGAGCCTTTAGTTACAGCCAATGATCTGAACAAATTCCTTTCCTCCATAGTACAAAGCCTCCCTCCCCTCACTTTAGACACTCCTCTTAATGTGAACTCTCAATTTTCCCTTTATCTCGCCCCCTTAGACGTGGAAAGAAAAGTATTATCAAGTATTTTGCAATAGGTTGCATCAAGACGCTGGGTAATTGTAGACAGAGAAAAACCAAGACAGATAGACCAAGTAATTGAGAGGCAAATGTTTAAATGGCTGGGGCATAAAACCATAAAAAAGTGCAGCACTTGTCCTCTAGACATCCCGATTGCACTAACTAAAGCCTTTGAACTACTTCGTTTAGGGACACTTACCTTGTATTTAGGGATTCAAGAGAATCTAGGGTAAAGTAAAGGTTTTTATGGAAATTACATTTTATAGATTTGGAAATAACATAAGATAAGAAATCTATAAAAAAAAAAAAAAAAAAAAAAATAGCCTACTACTTTTCTTTGCTTAGCATTTTTCCTTTAGAAGTGTCTAACCACAAAATATTTATAATTTATTTTTTAAACCCCTTAAGTTCAGTCTTAAAATACACCTATAACTAAAATGTAAACTAAATTTTGTTAATGAAAATCGGGGCAAAATACCACAAATTTAATTTTAACGCCCGAGAACCTCTGTATTTTGTATTTGAATAATCTGTATTATAAATGTGTGTAATTAAATGTGTTCAGTTGTTTTTTTTTTTGTTTTTTTTGCTATCAAGTAAAATCCTATCGCTAATTACGAGCGTGTTGGTTCACTCATGCAAAGCCTTATAACCCGGAGCATTGCTCATATCACGTATAGCTGGAGAGAACAAGAAGCTTAGTGATCAAGCACGGTTCTAATGAGGCTTGAAAATACTGGCACAGTTGAATAACAACAATAATATAAAAAAAAACTAACGGCAAACAATCATAATTATAATTCAGTTTAATAGATTATTCAATCACATTCTTGCAGGTATTTCAAAGAAAAGGTCAATTACGCTACATATAAAATCAAATATTGCCCTGGATCTCATCTAAGTTGATCTTCTTCAACATTAATCTTTTTGTGGAAAATCAGTAAATGTGGATATTTTCTTACCCATGATTTTTCATCTTGGATTTTAAAATTATTTCGAGATTCTCGGTTTAAACTACAGATTGTTATTTCTATCCATCAAGATGATAGGATTAATTGCCTGAGCAGCAGAACTATAACCGAATTTATAGCTGTATAGCATTGGGGATTTTTTCTTTTCAGGTACAGCTTGATTTTACGGTATACGGTGTCTTTAATATTCTCGCTAATCAACCTAATTAGTGTTATTCTGTCTAGTTTGTTTTAAATTTTTCTCAAAAAGACATGCAGCCAATTTTCTGTATTTGCCACCGTGGTATAGGAAGAATCTTATGCATAATTTGGATGCTCCCCATATAATGGCAAAGTTGGCTATGCTACATGATGACCTTTCTGAGTCTTCTATTTTTAAGTTTGAGCCATTTCGTGCTCTTTTCCTGTTTTTCGTCTATTTCGTCGTTTTGTTTTCATTTTCGTTTCCTTTTTCTTTTCTGAGTTACTTAGCGTTTTTCAGTTGTTTTTTTTATAGCCGTTTATTAATAAAATACTATTATATACTGTTAGCGATCAATATATCATTGTGTCTAAACCAAAGGGTGTTATCTCACACTTTATGCGAGAGAGAGAAAATGACAAATGAGCGTCTAAGAGTGTAGAGAATGTTTATTCTCTGATTATACTTGTAGAGGCATACTTACTCCATAGGAGATTGATCCTGATTGGGATTAAACATATTTCAGAAAGTCTAGATTGAAGCCTGCCAACTGAATTTTATACACTGTTTGCCAAAATGAAGTCTTATTCTTCTTGTCATGTATTATTTATCTACAGCACTTAGAAAGATGTATATACGTTAATGAATACACACATGGGTAAACGCCAAAGATATCTTTGTCTCTATTAATTTAACAGATTTCTTTTATTTGAGTCTTGGAGTAAAAAATAGCTCCCACAGAGAACTTTATAAATCTGTCTTCACTATCCAGCAAAATTATGAAGATGGGAGATACGTTCTTTGGTTTTAAGCAAAACAGTTTGCTCATTATCATTATGTTCCAAAAAAAGATGAATACAACGAACAAAGAAAGAGCAAGCTTACCGCGGTTGAGGTTGCAAATTAGCACTTGAGATTTCGCTGAAACTCAGTTCATTACAACCAAACTTTGATTATTTTTATTAGCCTCCATCTTAAAACTTCACTCGATTTTCTTTCGCTTGATAATTCTACACGTTCTAAACTTCAAACCAAAGGATGTTTAATAAAACCAAAATAAAAAAAAAAAACTTCCCTCTCATAACACAGCCATTATAAAAAAGGAAGGTACAAAACAAGTCCAGAACCCACAAATTAATATTTTTATCACAAAAGCATTACAGACTTTTTTCTGAAACAGCCCACCATTGGAATTAAACTTTGAATTTCACTGTCAGTAAACGGATAATAGGTAGGAATATTCAATGATAGAATCGTCTAGGCTGTCCCAGTGGCTTGTTCACTTTGTGTCCAGTAGTGGCTTCATCATGGGTAGCCATCTTCTGTTCGTGTATAGCCTTGGCTGCCTCTTCTGGAAAAGCTTCTTTGAGTTTAACTGGCGCACCAGAAACAACAGTCACTACCTCATTAGGACTTGTTCTTAAAAGAAAAAAAACATAGTGATTCTAAAAGTAGAATATGATGTGTAAACGACGTATAAATTGCGAAAACTTAGGCAGTCAAAAAAAAATATCTAAAAAGTTATACTATAAAGAATTTACAACTTGTTTTGGGATTACTTCTTTTTCTCTGTAAAACCTTGACTTCCCTACTAATCATACATTGGAATAAATTCTTGTAAAATAAGAACTGACTTAATCCTAGTGATTTGACGAAGACTGGGAAGTTATATTGAAAATCAGCTGATGCTGGGAACTTGGCTTACAATGTGAGAACAAATATTTTTTTCCTTTTCCAATTTCTTAATCCTAACCTTCTTCTAACATGGACAGCGACATGTTGAGTCTCGTTATCCGAAGTTAAATGATAGTATCCATGGGAAATTTTATATTGTTTGCGTTATTAGTTTATTAATTAGTTTCAATCTCTTTACTTTTATTTCAATAAACTAGATACAAAAAATGTATTGTTCGCACATTCCTTAATTAAAATATGTTTCAGGAATCTGTTAAAATGATACAATAACGAAAATAGCAATTCTTTAAACAATAATACCTTTGTTCTTGTCTAAACCTTGTGTTTTGTAACACTAAGCCGACCCACAAAACATGGGATGTTCTCTGTGAGCAGAAGATCCCATGACTACCCTGCAGAAAATAAAAGACTACTTTATAAGTCTCTCAATAGTCTTTCATCAACCATGATATCGATAACTTTTAGCATTCAATTATAACTCTCTAAAAAAGACAGTCAAGCTCAGTTTTCAGAAAAGTAGCAAAGCGTATATAAGTATTTTTTCAGTAAAAAACTTTAGAAAGATCTTTGTTTACTTGAGGCAATTAAATTAAAGAATTCAGTATGGTTTTAGCAAAAATAAGACAGTAAAATTAGGTTTTACTTCCTACCTTCCTTAAACTTTGCCATAAGATATATGCAACTTTTTCACATAATTAAATAAAAAAACAAGTATTTTTAACTGAAAGTAAGGAACGACGTTAAAACTTAAAACGAACAGAAATTATTCCGTATATGAAAGGGGCTGTCCCCTCCTCAACGCCTCGCTCTTTACGCTAAAGTTTTTATTGTTTAAAAAAATAGAGTTGTGAGAAAGTCAAACTTTAGCGTAAAGAGCGAGGCATTGAGGAGGGGACAGCCCCTTTCATATGCGGAATAATTTCTGTTCGTTTTAAGTTTTAACGTCGTTCCTTACTTTTAGTTAAAAAAAACTTGTTTTTTTTATTTAATTTTTACATTTTTGAAATAATGCAGGTTTTGATTTTGGCTCACCGTACATAAATAATTAAAACAAAATTTGCATATTAATTTTACTTTTATTTGGTTAAATGGCTTTCTCGAAACTTGTTTAATTTTATTTACGATCGTAACTTATGAATTAACTTACGTAACGAACTTCTATATTCATATATTTTTAATACGTATATTAGGGGGCTCGCCCCCTAGTCAATACCTCGCTCTTTAAGCTGAAGTTTCAGTTCTGTTCCAATTCTGTAACAACGACCCCTCGATCACAAAGGTCGATATTTATAAAAAATAGATATTATTACAGTACTAAAAAATCTTTGGCTTAAAGTGCGTTTTATTGCCTAGTGGCTGAACCCAATCATACACGCAATATTTTCTGTTCGTTTTAGGTTTTGATGTTACTCCTTATTTTCAGTTGTAAAACTTGTTTTTTTTTATATTTAATTTATGATCTTTTTTTTAAATAATGCAGTGATAACCGACGCCCCCTTCAGAGCAAGGTTCCCTCCAACATGAATACTTTCTCCATAAAGATATCTTCCCACATAACCCCCGATCCATTCACCTCCCTACTACCAGAAAAAATCCCCCCTGGAAACGTCTGTATACTTCCAAATCACCAATACTATATGTTAACATTGGGTAAAGTTCATAACTTTCAGCCCTCCCCCCGGGGACTTCGGGGGATTAAGTCATCCTAAAGGACATAGTTATCATATTTCAACCATGCTGAACAAAATGGCTATCTCAAAATTTTGATCAGGTGACTTTGGGAAAAAAATGAGCGTGGGATCGGGGGATTAAGTCATCCTAAAGGACATAGTTATCATATTTTCAACCATGCTAAACAAAATGGCTATCTCAAAATTTTGATCAGGTGACTTTGGGAAAAAATGAGCGTGGGAGGGGGCCTGGTTCCCCTCCATTTTTTTGGTCACTTAAAAAGGGCACTAGAACTTTTAATTTCCGTTCCAATGAGTCCTCCACGATATTCTAAGACAATTGGGTCGATACGATCACCCCTGGGAAAAAATAAAAAAATAAACACGCATCCGTGATCTTTCTGCTGGCAAAAAATGCAAAATTCCACATTTTTGTAGATAGGAGCATGAAATCTCTACAGTAGGGTTCTCTGAAACGCTGAATATGATGGTGTGATTTTCATTAATGTTCTATAGCTTTTAGGGGGTCTTCCCCCTTTTTTCGAAAATCAGCCAAATTTTCTCAGGAGCGTAACTTTTGGTGGGTATGACTAAACTTAATGAAAGTTATATATTTGAATTCAGCATTGAAATCTGATTCTTTTGATGTATCTATTGGTATCAAAAACCCGTTTTCTAGAGTTTCGGTTACCATTGAGCTCGGGTCGAAATAAATTCCATTATTTGATGAAAGCTAAAGTAAATAAATGAGTTTTTTTCAGTAGCCAGTTGTAAAAAAAATAAAGCGATTATTAGTTTTGCTTACTGAGGGGGGCTGGAGGAGACAATTGTAAACCTCCGGTTAAGAGTTTTGACCATGGAGATAATAATTGTATACTTCTCAGCCCTTCCACTGCAGATGGTACCTTATGAGATGCTTCCTAATCGTGCAAAAAAGCGATTTCTCTCGTTTTTCAAGATGGGGGGGCCTCTAGTTGGGATTTTACATCTTGACATCGTGGCACAAAATGGAAGAAACGCCACTTTGCTGTGGCACGGTCTCTTTTCATAGGGAGCGCAATAGCGCTGCTTAAGTAAAGAGCGATGGGGACACAATGTATTTTTATTTACTTTTTTTCCCGATCCGTGATTTGCACAAAATCCAAAAATTCTGAACTGACATCAGCGGATTATTTCTTCAGTTGTTCGTTGGCTTTTATTTTTCAGTTGCTTGCTAGTATCCGCTGATGGCAGTTTAGAATTTTTGGATTTTGTGCAAAGCGCGGATATTGGCGAATGACTCCCTTTATGGTTATTAGGTATTTGATTTTAATTCTTATAATTTTTTCTTTTATTGAATTTTATTTATCTTTTAATTTTTTGGCTGTTTTTATCATTGATTTTCATTGGTTTTGTTGACTTTCCGCGTCTGTTTTTTGTTTTTTTTCTTTGGCATTTTCTTTGTTTATATTATTTTGTTCGCTCTGAAGAAGAGAGACGATTGTTCTCTCGAAATATTCACTTTGTGTGTTTCTTCAGTATTTTCATTTGGCCTTTAAAAATCCCATTTTTGATCGTTTTCTTTCTTTATGTCAAAAGTGATTGGAGGGAAAAAAGCCCCCCCCCCCCACGCCCATCAATTCCCAAAGCACAACAAATCAAAATTTTGAGATAGCCATTTTGTTCAACGCACTTGAAAGGTCTGGAAATTATGTCTTTGACAACCGCCATACCTTCTCAAGACCAGAACATAATTTGCACTTTACTGAAGAAAAAAAATATGGCTGTGGATTGTCAGCTTAGTATACATATACCGATATTTATTCTTTGGAAGTTTTAATAATTTTTTATTTATTCAAGTTAAAAAAGTAAAAACATTTTAAAGGTAATTAAGAGTCAACTTGTTAAAAGTCAGAAGTGAATGGAGGAACGCCAGCCCCCCCCCCCCATGCCGATCATTCCCCAAAATATATCCGATCGAAATTTTAAGAGAACTTTTTTGTTCAGCATTGTTGAAAGGTCCAGTATCGGGGGTGTCAACCTCCCCACAGTCCTCAGGACAAGAGTAGTGAGTTAGGCAATTCGTTCATTGTTTACACATAGTATATGTTATTCGGAAAGGTATGCATGTTTGAAGTTTACTTTCCAAGAAGACAAAGGGTATTCAGGTGAGCTTTTCAGAGAATGTTGAGAGGAGTGTTGAACTAAATCAAAACACTTTATGTGTATACGGATTGTCAAAAGGGTACAAAACAGGAACAACTGAGTATATTAATTTGGAAAATTCAGGAAATGGTAAGGGAGATGACCAAAAAGGCAATATTTGCATGCTATTAATACTACTATAACTACCACCACTACTACTACTACCACACTACTCTATTTACAGAATTAATGGGAAATTTGAACTAAACTAAAAGACGCTATATGCTTGCGCATTATCAAAATAGCCCAACTCAGAGTTGATTTGGGTATTGGGTATATCTGAAGTTGAAACATTCAGAGAATACTTAAAGGGGAAGATCATGTCACCAAAAGGCAATATGTGCACACTACTGCTAATACTAATGTTACTGCTACATTTACTACTACTACTTCTAATGCAACTACTTGTAGGAAAAAGAGCAATGAAACGGCTTAGGGTATTAAGTTGAAACTTTCAGGGCATTTTGAGGGGAATGTTGAAATAACTGTCCATACTATTATTACTTTTTACTGCTACTAATACTGATATTAAGGCTAAGGATATTAAGGTTAGACCTTCAGTGAATGTTGGCGGGGGGGGGGGGGCTGTTGAACTAAATCGAATCACACAGTTTGCATACAGGTTGTCACAACGGCGTATCAGCAATATCTCAGGAACGGTTTAGAGCGTGACGTTGAAATTTTCAGGGCATGCTGAGAGGGGTGTAGAACTAACAAACACATCCTATGTGCATACTACTGCTACTGCTACTACTAAGCCTAAGGGTTAAGGCTCGTACCCAGAGGAGGGGGGTTAGGGAGGTTTGACCAACCCCCCCCCCCCCCCGAAATTTTTGTCTGACTCGTAACAACGTAACAAAAATGGATATAAACAAATTTTGTGTCCGTTTTTTGAGGTTTTTTGTGTACCCCCCCCCCCAATTTTTTTTTTAGTAAAACCCCCTCCGAAAAAACAAATCTTGGGTACGGCCTTACTAAGGGTAATAGGAGAATTTTTTTACTAATTCAAAACACACCAGGTACATGGAGGGTGTCAAAAGGGCATATCAGCAATCTCCCGGGAGCAGTTCAGAGTAGTAAGTTGAAACTTTCAGGAAATATTGAGCGGGTGGTGAACTAAGCAAAAGGCAATATATGCATACTACTACTTCTCATATTACTACAACTACTACCGTACTGCTACTATGATGGCTAAGATTATAAAGGTGAAACTTTCAGAGAATGCTGAGTGGGATGTAGAACTAAATCAGAACAAAATATCGATGTAGATTGTTGAAAAGGCGTATCAGCAATATATCAGGAACAGCTTAGATTATCGAGTTGAAATTTTCAGGGCATGTCGAGGGGGATATTGAACTAACCAGAAGGCAGTATACACATACTATTACAGTCGCGACTGTGATTGCCACTACTTGTGACTGCAACTGCAAATACTTGTGACTGCGACAACTTATGACTTTGACTAATTGCAACTGCGACTTCTCGCGATTGTGACAGTTTGAGACTATGAGTGCAACTATTTGCTACAAGGATGGTAGCAGAGACAGAACTTTTGATGCAGAAATGGGATTTTGATGGGAAAGGGATGCTTGAACAAGAAATACTCTAATACAAGAGTAATGTGAGGATGTTGTTTTTCACAATGCCTCCAGAAAGAATGGGCTTATTTATTTGCATTTGCTTTAAATGATTTAGTTTTGTTCTCAAATATTTTGGAAGTACATTCTGGTTTTCAAAATAGAATAGGCAGGATAACTTAGGACTGGAACAGGGTATACAATAGAAATTTCCAGGGAAAGTTTATGTTGATATATAACTAAATCAAAGGGCACTATGTGCATGCTGGTTGTCAAAAGGACAAAGGACAATCACCAATATCTTGAGAACTTTTGAGGGTATTAAGTTGAAACTCTTAGGGCTGGCACTATTACTACTGCTGTTATTACTATTGGACAAAAACAAAAGGGTCTATGTGCATCCAGGCTGACAAAATGGCATAGATATAATTTCAGTTGAGGGGAGATGTGCATCAAGGCTGTCAAAAGGACATATCAGCAATATCTTGAGAACTTCTGAGGGTATTAAGATGAAACCTTCAGGGCTAGTACTATTACTGCTGCTACTACTACTGCTGCTATTACTATTAGGCTAAATCAAAAGGGTTTATGTACATCCAGGTTGACAAGATGGCATAGATATAATTTCAGTTGAGGGGGGAAACTAAACAAAAGGTACTACGTGTATCCACATTGTCAAAAGGGCTTTTGTGCAATATCCCAAAAACAGCTAGGGGTGTTACGTTGGAACTTCCAGAGCATGTTAGGGGGGATGTTGAACTAAATCAAAAGACGCTGTGCATCCAAGTTTGTCATAAGGGCATATTTGCAATATCTTGGGAACTGATAGATATTAAGTTTGAACTTTGAGGGCATGCTTAAGGAGATGATTAACTAAATATGGATTTTAGAAAGGCATATCTGCAATATTGCTGGAATTTCTAAGGGCATTAAGATGAAACTTCCAGGGGGTATAGGTTGAACAAAATAAAATTGCACAATATAGATGTAAGTGGTCAAAAGGGTATATCATCAATACCTCAGGAAATGCTGAGGGTAGTAAGTTTAACCTTTCAGGGCTACTGCAACTACTACTACTCCTACTACAAATACGACTGCTACTGAGATTATTTACAACTGCAACTAATTGTAAATCCAACTACTTGTGCCTGCTTGAAACTGTGATTGTACCTACATACGACTATGACGGCACTGACTCCTTGTGTCTACAGCTAGTTTTGACTGTGATCACAACTATTAAATGATGTGACTGCAAATACTTGATGCAGTGACTATGACTACTTGGGCCTGGTAATGCAACTACTTGGAACAACAACTGCAACTATATGCGACTCTGGATACTTGTAACTGCAACTACTTGTGACTGATACTATCACCACTACTCGAACTAATATTGAACTAAATTAAGAGTCCAAATGCATCCAGGTTGTTAAAATGGCACAGATGTGATATCTCAGGTAAGGAGTAGGATATTAAGTTGAAATTTTCAGGGAAAGTTAAGGGGAATGTAAAACTAAATCAAAATAAACTCTGTGTATCAACATTATCAAAAGGGTGTCTGTGCCATATCCTTAAAAAAAATTGCGATATTACATTGGAACTTACAGGTACATTTTTGGGCATGTTAAACTAAATTGAAAGAAACTCCATGAATCCAATCTTGTCCAAAGGGCATATCCATGATATCACAGGAATGGCTAAGGGTATTTTGTTAAAATGGTCTGGACATATTGAATTGGAAATACAACCAAATCAAAAGGCAGTAGGTGCATCAAAGGTTGTCATCCGCTATATCATAGGAAAGGTTAAGGGCATTACGTTGCACATTTCAGGGAATGTGGAGGGGGATGGTTGATTATTATTTGTCTATACCCAATTTTGTACATGATGGAGGTTAGAACTATGTAATCTTCATAGAATCCAAAAGATAATACAGATTTTCCAAGACCAAGATTACATCATAACCAAAATTACTAAAAAAAAAAAAAAAATGAATGTAGATTGACAGTTTAATATATAATGATATTTATTCCTGAGTCTTGTTTGAAAAAATGTTTAAAATATATTTTGTTTTCAATAAAGTAAGAATTATGTTCTGCTCTTTAAAAAGTACAAGGGGCATTAGCCCAACTTCTCTTTGTGGTAATTTCTGCCTGTTTTGAATTTGACTTGGTTATTATTGTAATTTATGTGCGTTTTGGGTTTCATTTATTGATTGATAGCGATTTATGGTAGTTTTTTTACTTGAAAAATTATTTGACTTTATTTCTGTCACTTTTGGTTTAATATAGCTCTAGTTTTCTTTGAAAAGCCTTTTTTGGGAAACGTTTTTTTTTAAGATTAATGGTTGGAAAGGATCTTGTACATTAATGATTTTCAAATTTTATTTTTGTATATGAATTGGAAAAAAAATGAGAAGCTTTTTCAGCAAGGAGTACCAACTACAAAATTTTGACATTGCTAAGCACTATAGCTAATGTACATCCTTGTAAATAGGGACAGTCTCAAACACAGTATATAAATTATAGGCAGTATGATCTTTTCCTATCTCACCCATTATAAAAACCCAGACTGAGGTGGGAGTACTCCAGTGAACATAGAAACATAAGCAACATTAGATCTTTTCACGGGTAGACAAGTCAGATTTCTATTGAACGCGAAACTTGGCTTCAATGTTGGAACACTAAATTTTGAAGAAACTAATTTTGAATTAATTTATTCCAATAAATATATGAAAATCGGTAATTAGTAGTGCAATGTTTTTATTAGATGTTTTTAGGAATTAAAAGTAGGTTTCAAAGTCTAAAGTTGGTTTCAAAGGCACTTTGAGAAAGTTTCTGCCAAAATACGTGTTCCAGGGTAATTTGACTGCTGATGGCAGATCAAATGAGAGGAGCTGTTTGTACGCGCTAATGCAAGAATAAGTGGGAGGAGCTGTTTGTTTGCACCAAGAATGAAGAGCCAGAAATTATCTGTGGTAAACTTACTGCTATATCTTTATACTGTGGTCTCAAACAAGATGCAAAAAGAACAGAAATCTGGAGGCCAAGCTGGCAGGGTAACTACAAACCTTGTAATTATAGAGAAAAGGGATAATTCAAGTGTCCAAATCCAGTTTGATGATGCCCTAGTTATAATGATTTGTAATTAGTAATGTCACCATTTTGTATGCCAAGAGTACCGGAGATATTTGGAACAAATAGCAACAGGTATGCAGAAAGCTGCCAACCACATCAATGCAAGGAATCTTTATTAGCTGCTTAAACAAGACACAGTTAATACAAGATGTTTTAACCTCAATCAGAAATGATGACAGCAGTCATTTCATGAAGAAGGATGTTATCTTAGAAAGATGAAAATCATACTTCTATACTTTGCTTAAACCAACCCCATCAACAATGACCTGTCCCACCAAACCCCTTCTCCAGCTGATTCTCTGGCTGTTGGCAGAGCATCTTCTCCCATTCCAATTCTGAACTGCAGCAAGCCTCATGATGACGTCAACAATGGTCTTCCAGCTGCACATGAAATCTAGACTGCCATTAAGAAACTCAAGAATCAGAAAGACCAAGATATTGACTCAATTTCAGCTGAACTGTACAAAGGATGATAAGCTTTGTAACTGTGCTATTTGATAAGTAGAAAAGCTTTAAAACAAGTAATACTACATTTGACATATAAAAAACTAAGCCAATTCTGAAAAAAAAGAACATAAACTAACTTAAAAACAATTTCCAAAGAAAAGTGCAGGTTGATATTAGAACCTGTCTTTACTTTTCTTTGGATAACCTTTTTTGGAACTTCTTCAAAATGATAATTAAGGAATTTGGGCACATATGGATGTTAAAACAGTAATCATGCAAAAAATTTAGATCTGTGTAACTAGAGGTGTTTTCCTTATTTTGCCCCTTTAAATTTATTTTTTGCTCTAAAATTGCTCTCTATGTTTATTTGTTTCCTCAATTAACTACATAAAAACTCACTTTCCTGGATGTACAAAATGGCTTCCTTCTCTAGGGGGTGACTGCCTTTCCTCGTGATTTACTCTTGGCTGAGAGACTCTCATTCCACCAACCTTCACTAAAATATTAAATTTAAGTAAAATGGAAAATGTAGTAAAATGGAAATTCTAGGCTAATGGGGGTAAAAAATTACTAGCACTCATAATTTTAAAGAGATTGTGTCTCGAGATTGACTGGGTAGGAATAGGAAAGGTTTTTATTGTCAATGGGTCAAGACATAAGAAAATGGGCAGAAATATTGTTGACATATCTTTGAGTAACAACCTACTATTGTTATTCTAAAAGTGAGTAACAGGTAGACCAGAAGAGACTACTGCTTTGCAAAGAATCAAAGTGTATACCTCAAATTTCATAAATTTACAGGAGAACAAATTGTTTTGTTAACCCTTTAACTAGAACAGCATTCAGAGCTCAAATAAAAAAAATATTAGAAGGTAGCTGTTGTCATTCACAAACAAAAAATGGTATGATAGGAAATTAAAACAGACAATTTTAATGGTAGGAGAAGAATAGAAAAAATGCTTCTTTACTGATACAGTAACCAACAAAGTTTTAAACCCTGTAAGCTAGAGATTATTTCATTTTCAAGAATGACTCATAGACTTGACAAAAAATTTGACAAACTAATTTACAGCCATGTAGTGCCAAAACAGGGACATTTCCCAAATGACACTAGGGGTCTTATAAATTATTCCTAAAAAAAAGAAATTAACTTAATTTACACTTTGGAGCAAAAATAAGGTCCATACTGGATCTGTTGTGCTCTGGGTCAATGATGGCAAAATTTCATCACTGTGTTAGGGCCCAGTGACATGCCACAAGAGAGGTCTGCTGGAGAGATGCAATTTAAGCCGAAAGCAGCATCAGCCTTCTAGCAAGACACTGGTTATGATGAAGTTGGCATCAGTTGGTAGTTGAGTGGGATGGACAGTTCCACTCATATTTCGAGGGCTTGTCATTCTATTCCTTGTCCAGTCTGGGTTTGAAGGACACAGCCATGGGTGCAGTCACCATTTCAACTTGAAGGCTAGTCCAATTATTGACAACACACTTGGACAAGAAGTGTTGCCATGTTTGTGCACTGACAGAATGTTTTGACAGCTTTTGTGAGTGTCCTCTTGTATGGTGCTCACTTGAATGTTTGGTAAAAGGGGGGTTATTTGGTTGTGCATTATACTTGTAGGTAAGCATCATATAACCATGGTGGTGTCTGAAGACAAGTGTTGGCAGCTGCATGTTCCAGTCTCTTTTTGTATGGAGATCTTATAGGCCAGCTATGCACTTTGTGGCATGCCTCTGAACCCCTTTGATAAGACTGGTATCATTCTTATAGGAAGGGGAGGTGAGACATGTACCAAAATCCAAAACAGGCCTAACTATAGCCTTAGAAAGACTGTATGAAGCAGCTGGTTATGGTGCATTTGAGGAGACCAAGGCTTGAATTTGCTTTTGAAACTGCTTGTTGCCAGTGGCCATGGAACTTCAATTGTTCATCTATCAGCACTCCTAGATCTCTTTCTTTGGGACTTGTTTTTAGTACTAAGTCAGCCAGTGAATTGGGATTGGATATGTTGTACTGGTGATGGGGTTGTTGTTTCCAAAATGAAGGACACTGCACTTTGATGTGCTGAATTCAAGTAGCCAATCTTGTGCCCCTGTTTGGATTTTATGAAGGTCACACTGCAGACTTTGTTGATTTGCAGGCCCAAACAGCTTGGAGTCATCAGCATAGAGTGATGTTGTTTTCTGTTCTGTTCACCATATTGTTGATGAATATGAGGAATAAGGTAGGGCCCAAAACAGTGCCTTGGGGGACTCCACTAACAACATCACATGGTTTGGAGAAAACCTTGTCACCATTAGCTGTGAAGAGTCAAACCTGCTGAGTCCAACCAGTCAGAAAGTCCATGACCCAATTGATCATGTCTGCATGGGTACCTTCTGCCAAAAGTTGATAATGTATAAAATTATTCTATCATTTTTAAACACCTTCTAGGTCCAAGCTTGGTTGCTGGTAGCTGAGTGAAAAGTTTATGGTGTTTTATACACTGTAGCAAAGCCTACTGAATTTTTGTGATGCTGGGTCCTATTAGGCCTTTAGTATATTCTATTGGTGTTAAATTTCCCATAGTTAGACCAATGTTAATCAGCATTTACTTATCTCAATTCTGAAGCAAAAATCCATTCAAAAAAAATTAGAACCTTCAAAAGTCTTTTACTATTTCTTTTCATTAGTCTTGTTCTGATGATTTATCAGAGACATTGCTTGCATCAAGGATCCAAATTATTTTGAAAATATTGATCTGTGATCCTATGCACTGCATGGTTTTGTAAATACAGGTTTTGCTATGACCAACTTCTTGACATTATCACAGATTTCATACAATTTACAGAACTCAGTCTACCTCCTGAATGTTTGTATTGACTTGTTGAAAATTTGACAAAAGAAACTCTTCAATTTATTCCAATTTTTATCTTGGAGAACTCAACAAGTGATGTTTGGTGAGAAATTATCCTCTTGGTTGATTTCTTTACTTGTGTACTCCAAGGAAGCAGCTCATGCCTGATGGTATCTGTATATGTCAATGATTTACCCTATTTCATTCACCTTGCCACTATTAAAATATCCAAAGATGATGAGAAATCCTACTCAGCAGCACCAAGTGTTGGTGGTAGACACCTTTGACAAAGTGATCTTATTTCCCAATATCAATGGTGTGACTTAAATTCCATGTCAATCAACTTGATAAAGTGCATTGTTCTCCATTAGGCCTATAGTTGAAGCTATAAGCCTGATTATTCTTACCTTAGGCCTACTTCTAACGTAGTGCTTCCATGGACTGTGTCTTTGTGACTAGCCTACTGTCTTAGTTTTGATAGGCCTATGAATTAGAAATTTATAACATGCATGAGAGTTGCAGAGTTACTAATTTTGTCTTTTAACCATAAAAGGAAGTTTCAAATAGTTGAATCTTTAGAATGCCTTAGTTGACTACTTGACAATAGCCTAAAACATTGCTTTTCAGCTTCAACTGCATTCTATGTGAGTGTGATTGCTCCAGATTATACTCAGACTTTTGGAGGAATTTTAGGTTAGTGTTTATTATAGCCTAGGGGAGAAATCAGATAGGAAAGAAAGAAATATAAAGTCTCAGGCCACCTCCCCTCTCTCTATGAAGCAAGATAGCTCTTGACTAGCCACGCAAAAGTTTGCTGATTTACTTAGCCTACCTCAAATTGACTTTGTCGACACCTTAGACTAGCCAATCAAAATTTTACACCTACAGCCTAGCCTGTATCAGAAGTAGAACATACTTGCAGGGGGGTGTCCAGCCAGATTTTGAGATTTCTGTTCTTCATTTGGAATTTTGTCAGACATTTTTCCAAAATTGCACTCTTAAAAGATATTACATCTATCTCTGGATTCAGGAATTCACCAACGTTGATAAATGATTCATGTTGCTCCCGGAGTATGTTCAGATTTTTCAGTCTAGGACAAACAAGAAAAAGCAGAAAGTATAAATGTTCAGAACGTGTCAGAATGGATGATAAACTGGAAAATATCAATCCGAAGCTTTTTAAGAAGACTGGTGCTAGGCCAATCAGTGAAATCGATCTTGATGATTCAGTAGAGGATGTTATTGACAGTAGAGAGATATTTGGTAACGATAACCTTTAGCATCCTAACAAGGGTAGGCTCAGTATAAAAGGTTGGAGCTGTTCTGGTTTTGTAAGAGGGTTTGAGATCTCTACACTGTCATAAATTCCTTTCTCTATCCCTATCTGCAACAGGAAAGTTCTGGTTCTGTGACTTCATGGTGGCATCAGGGTGGATCTTTCATAAGTTTTCCCATCCAAAACTCTGACTGCTAATAGGCCTAGTACTGCAGAGTAATCTTGAGGAGTGACAACCCTCAAGAATATTAAAAAATTTCTACCAAATTGTATCATTGAGTTAGGAATAAATTTAATACACCATTTGTTGCCTTTTTTTATGCTTATTACTAATATAATAATCATTTATATCGAAAATGAATTTCAGCCCCCCCCCTATCTATACCAATTCACGGTTAGGCTATAGATATAAATACCCAGAATTGGCATATATAGTGGGGGGGCTGTAATTCATTTCTGATAGAAATGATTACTATATTCATAATCAGCATAAAAAAGGCATTGAGTGGTATATTCACTTAATGTGTAAGTCAACAATATGATTTGGTAGAAATTTAATGGATATTATAGAAATTTAAGGATGGAAAATCCTTAAATTTGCTCCAAGCTGCGATTTAAGATTATAGATTAGGCCTACTAAACAACACAGTGCTTGCACTAAATTCTGATGAAAGGATAATTCTTTTGGGTTCTGTTTGTTTTGGTGGACATTTTGGACTGAACAACTCCTTTTTTACTGAATTATCTAGGCTATTGTGGGATACCTCCCCATAGTAGCCTAGCATAATACTTGTAGGCATGAATAGCCTGGCCTATATAATCAGTCAGAGTTAGTAGGCTTGAGATTGTCTATGCAGGATTTTAACTCATTTGATGAAAGAGCATTGTCATGTAGGCTATAGAAAACCATTTTGTGACCAAAATAGGCCTAGGATTGCACAAAGCCTCTATTCAACTAGAAGTCCCAAAGAATTTGGTAGATATTTACCAAATCATATTATTGAGTTATGAATAAAGTGAGTATACCACACAATGCCTTTTTTATGCTTTATACAAATATAATAATCATTTTTGTCAGAAATGAATTTTACACCCACCCCTATTTATACAACTCAGGGTATATATTTGCACATTAGGTGGGTGAGGTTAAATTTTATTTCTGATGTAAATGAGAGGTAAGTTTAAACTTTCCCCTCACCCCCATTGTGCAAACATATACCCAGTATTAGCATATATAGGGGTGGGGGCTAAAATTCGTTTCTGACAAAAATGATTATTATATTTGTAAAGAGCACAAAAAAAGGCATTGAGTGGTATATTCTCTTTATTTGTAACCCAATAATATGATTTGGTAAATATTTACCAAGAATTCTTGCTGTCTGGTTCTAAGCCAGCTTAAGCAATTCATGTACACTTGAGAAGATCTGTTGATCCCTGTAAAAAATATGAAAGTAACAACTTGGAATGTTACAATGCTAACAAACAACTATCATATTGAAACTTTGGCTGACAAATTCAGAGGTTTCAAACTGTTTTTTTTTTTAGGAGTTTCAGAAACTCATACCCCCAAGTATGGAAAACATGAAATAAGGTAATATAGAATTTATTTACTTAGGCAGGAAATATGTTATTTCATTTGGCAATTTTATTGCCCAGTTTGTTAGAAATTGGGATAGATGGTGTTTAAGCCTGGGTAAATTTGGTCTAGGAAAAGAAAACAGTAGCTTAATGAATTCAGACTGCTGCAATTTTGTAGGCATAACAATCTATTTATAACCAATACAGTATTTGGTCATAAACTAGCCAGTAAGATAATCCAGTATTTTCATGATGGTAAGACAGCTAACCTTATTGATTATGCTATTATATAATGAAGACTAGCAGGATCAATACAAGCTATTAGGGTACCATATATAGAAGTGCTGTTATTGATGTTAAAAGTAAAAATCACAATCTAGTAGTGTTTAGGGTTAATTTAAAGCTGAAATTTAGAAAGGCAACTACTTTCCATGAAGCTATGATATTGGTAGACTCCAGGATGACAATTCATGAGAAATTTTCCAGTAAAATTGAATACTAAACTGGAGAGTTCAAAATTTGACAATATAAAAGATGGATGAATTTTAGGAAAATAGTTTATGAAGTCACTGAGGGTGTCTTAAGGAAGGAAGTTAGGAACACAGCTAGGAATGTTAGTAAAATGCTAATATTCCTAGTGTGGCAACAAACATTAGTAGAATAATAGAAGAGCCTTAGCAAAGATTCTATCCTTGTGTGGCATACCAGATAAATACTCAGTGGTGGATTGAGGGGCGCCCCCCCCCCTAGCATGGTCTAAAGTAGTGTTATTTAACTTAATTATGGTAACTCAAGTTTGAGTTAATTAAACTTGCACCTAATGCAAGTTTATCAGATCAACCTAATTTTGCCCCCTCCCCTAAAACAATTTTATTGGATCAACCTATTTTGCCCCCCTCCCCTAAAAAAATCCTGGATCCGCCCCTGTAAATACTTTAAAGTGACTAGTGTTATGTCCAAAAATAACATTGCTGGGATTAAAGTAGAAAAGGAGGTTAGTAGCTGGTTTTATATTAAATCTGGAGTTAAGCAGGTTTGCATTCTATGCCAATTTATATGAATCATTTTGATGGACTTTGTCTTAAGGAGCACAAGAGAGGCTATGGAGAACACAGAATCAAACAGTGAAATAAACTCTCCTACACTTAGATTACACTAATGATTTAAGCATCTTAGATGAACATATTAGCAAAACAAATAAATTTCATAGGTTTTGCAAGTTCAAGGTGCAAGAATAGGATTGAAAATCAATGTCAAGAAGACTAAGTTTCTAAGATTACAAATGAGTGAAGGTGAAGAGCTGATGTTGGGTAATGAAAAGATCAATGCAAGTGGACAGCTTCACTTACCTAGGTAGTATTATTTGTAAAGATATGGGTGCTGTGAAGATGTTAAAACTAGTATAGCAAAGGTGCAGGGGGTTTTTCACAGTTGAAAAAAGTATGGAGGAATAGAAAGATAATTGTGAAACCAAGATTAGAATATTGGAAGTTACAGTAATGACAGTGGTCAGGTATGATTCTGAAGCTTGGGATGTTCAGAAAAATGGAGGAGGATTTTCTAGATGTTTTCCAAAAAAATTGTCTATGGATTGTTTTAAGAACCTGGTTGACTGACTGTATCTCAAACAGTTGGCCATACAAAAAATAGAGTTCAATCCTTCTATCTATGGCTATAATGTGAGAAAGGATGAGATGGTTAGGACATGGTTCTGCAGATGAATGATGACAGATTGTCCTTGTTGACCAACTTTCTAGGGCCAAAGGAAAAGCAGATTGGCCCCAAATAGGGTGGGGGAGGTTGTAAGGAAAGCTTTAGGGAAAATGGGAACTCCTTGGAAAGAGGGAGACTTTGAATAGATTGGGATGAAGGAGGAGCATACATAGCTGTTTGCCTGAGGCAGCTTGGTGTTGCAGTTAATTAGCAGTAGTAGTAGTAGTAAATTAATGGTCAAATACCCATTATTAACACTATTGTGGATAGACTCACAAAACTAAATCAAAGCTCAGGCCACAAATACCCACCCTATCCCCCCCCCCAAAAAAAAATGACAATGATAGTGTATCAACAGCAGGGCTACTGTTTTCCCCTTAGCAGGGCCATCACATGGGGGGAGGGGTTTTGATGCCCTGCCCCTTAATGTTTTGATAACTTGGTAAAAAAAAATAAGTTGGTAAAATAGTGAAGCTAAGTGCCATGAATTTTCCAACACTGCTAGAATTCTTTGTTTGGTTAAATAAAGACCACAAAACTACTGACATGTCATCTACAGAAAGTTCAAACTTGGTCAGTAAATGCAGCAGCTTTACCAACTCCTGCCATGAGTTTACAGATGGTGCCATTATTTTCCATTTGGTTAAATAAAGAGCATTAAAATAGTGACATGATATGTACTAATATCTGAATCTCTGTTGGTAAATACAGTGGTTTTACCAAATTGTTCAGGGATTTTGCATATTGTATTCAAATCAGACATTATGCTAATTTTTGACTAAAAACAGTTGGTAAAAATTACCAGCCAGTTGTTAAGATCTCTTGCCCCCCCCCCCACCCAAATAAGCTTGCCTATATCCCTTTCTCCTCATTGAGTGATTTTGGTAGCCATTACTGGCTTCAGTCCATCCCATGTCTGAAGTTTATTCTGCAAAACACCCAGCATGTTGCAGGCAGAATTGCTAGACAGGTTAATGAAACTAGCAGTGTTAAGCCCCTTTTTGTGGCCACTACCCTCATTGACCCTACAAGGAGTTTATCTTACCACTGCACTCAGCAGTATATACAGAATATTGTGCTTGCTTTGCCTATATTATTTTGTCATGTTTGGGTTACATTTGTAATTAGCTTTTTGTTTTTTCTTGCTTGTTGTATGTAGTGCCTTTTCTCTTGTAGGTTTTCTAGTTTAAATTAAACAGCTAAGTTTCTACACAATGTCAGAATTAGCCAAGTAAATATTTGGTCAATGCATTGCTGAACATCATCAATTGACTGGAATTTTCAAAACTTGAAAACTGCATAGAATAGATTCAAACAGCATGCAAACTAATGGTCCCATGAGTGGTAAAAGAAACAATACAAAGTGCTCATATTTCCTCATGTGTGCTATGGAAAAAGGCAGGCACATATTTAATATATTCACTATTACTGACTCAGAACAGTATTTTGCAACTGCATACCTTGCAAAACTTGACAATTCTGTAGAACTAGTTGCAAGGTACAGTTTTCCCAAATTGCACAAAAGGAACCAGTATGATGTAGAAACAATTGAATAGTATGTGGTAAATCTGAAGACTTTAGCAAAGGAATGTTTCTTTGGGAAGTCATCAGATGACATGGTCAGAGACAGAGTGGCTTTTATTATAAGGAATGATAGAATTAGAGAGAAGTTTATTACACAAGGATCAATACTTACTCTTACATCTAACATTAACACCAGCTGAGCAGTGAAAGAAACCCAAGCACAATTACTGACTGAATGCTACCTATGTGGTGGACAGCATTGTCATGGAAACAAGTGCCCTGCAAAAGGAAAGACGTGTTTTAAGTGTAGTAATCTAACCCATTTTTATAGAATGTGCTAGAGCAAAGCAGTCCAACAAACTGAAATCACCAGAGTAGGTTTTGGAAGTTAATTGTATATTAATTCAATTCATGCAACATGTCAGCCTAACAAGCATTGTGGGGACCTTGACTTTAGTGTAGAGAAAAATTATATTGGGATCAAGATCAATAGCAGAAACTAACATAATTCCAGTGATGGAATATGGGAAATTGTATTCGCATCCTGCATTAAACAAAATCAATTGTATCCTGACAAGTTATATCAATGGATTGATGTATAGATTTGGACTGCTTGAAGTTGACACATAATACAAAGATAGACCTAAACAAAAGCACAAATCCATTGTAGTGGACACACAGAAAGCATCAGTCCTTGCTAACAAAGCCAGGGTTGCTCCTGGTCTTAGAATAAATGTTTGATGTGCCATCCATGTAATCTTTTATGATGAAATAAAAATCATGATTGGCAAATATGATGATGTATTTTAGGGCATTGTCTCATTTCCTGGCCTTTATAAGTTAACCCTGAAAGAAGGAGCCATTCTTACATAGTGATGCTAATTCCCCCCCCCCTCCCATATGGACTACAATAAATCACTTTTTGTAGTTTATTGAACAATATGATTTATATTTTTGTATTAATTAAAAGCAACTTTCCGGAAAAGAAGTTTTTCCAAGAAAAGTATAGGCCATATTAAACTTCAGATTGTCATAAATAAAACCTATAATAATTCAAACTCAAAACAACCAGAAATTACTACGGAAGAATAAATGAAACTCAAAACGAACAGAAATTAAATAAACAATCATAGCAAACAAACATACAACAGGTACTAATATAAGAAAAAAAAAATCTTAGAACGAGTAAAACTTAAATTTAATGTGCAAATCAAGCTTAAAACGAACAAAAATGTTTTAATATTTCAGAACGAATGAAACCAAAACAATCAGAAATTAAATAAACAATCATAGGAAACAAACATACAACAAAAATCACTACAGACAAGAGTTTGGCTACTACCCCCTTCCCTAGCTGTAAAAGTTTAAAGCCTACTGCATCATTGGCACTTTACTGAAAACGAATAATATTACAAATATTTTTTTTTTGCTTATTACAACATTAAACAACAGTGAGATAAAATCTTGAACTGATGAGCTTTCAGCAATTAATATTATTGTATATCAAATATTCAGTTTAATTTTATTAGTTTTTTCCAAGACTGTTCAAGACACATGTAGTTTTCACTACAAACAAGAGTTTGGCTACTGCCCACATCCCTAACTGTAAAAGTCTAAAACCTATGCGTAATTGACACTCTACTGAACAGAAATTATATTACAAATACTTTCTTTTGTGCTTATTATAACATTGAAAATAAAATTAAAGTTACAGTGAAATGAAATCATGAACTGAGGAGCTTTCAGCAATTAATATCATTATATATCAAATATTCCTTTATATTTATTAGTTCTTTCCAAGACTGTTAAAGACACATATAGTTTTCAGAAAAGTGCCAATGATGCAGTAGGCTTTAAACTTTTACAGTTAAGAAAGGGGGCAGTAGCCAAACTCCTGTTTATAGTGATTTCTGTATGTTTTAAGCTTAATTTGCATATTGAATTTAAGTTTTACTCGTTTTAATATTTATATTTATTCATTTATATTAGTACCTGTTGTGTGTTTGTTTCCTATGATTGCTCGTTTAATTTCTGTTCGTTAATATTAAAAGATTTTTATTTGTTTTCAGCTTGATTTGCATATTCAATTTGAGTTTTACTTGTTTTTAGATTTATTGATGTATTTGTATTAGTACCTGTTGTATGTTTGTTTGTTATGATTGTTTATTTAATTTCTGTTCCTTATAGGTTTCATTTATTCTTTAAGAGTAATTTCTGGTCTTTTTTATTTTGAATTATTATAGGTTTTTACTTCTACAGATTTTAAGTTTAATATGGCCTTTACTTTTCTTTGAAAAACTTTTTTTTCGGAATTTTTTAAAATTAATTTCTGTTCGTTTTTGATTGCCAAAGTTTTAAAGTTTTTCAAAATTCCCTATTTCAAATTCATTTTTTTTTTTCAGCATCCAAGTTTCATCAAAGTACAGAAAGTATCAAATTAAACAAAGTGTCAAAATACTAATAAATAACATGCATAACTTACAGCCCTTGCTCCGGAAATCAGTAAATCCAAGTATCAAAGTAAGTAAAGTAACAATAAGCAACTTGAATAATTCACAGCCCTTGCCCCCTGGGCTTGGTGGGTTCAACCCCGGAAGCATAGTTATTTGGCCTTTGGACTATTTTTAAAAAAATGACTATCTCAAAATTTTGACCGGATGCCTTTGGGGAAAAGGGAGTGGGGGACGGTTGCCCTTTGATCACTTTTGACTCTTGAAAAAAGAACTAGAAGTTTCAGTTCCAATCGAATGAGCCCCCTCCAAAGTTAATACGACCACCTATTCTGCAAAATCCTTTATATGTTAACATTGGGCAACTTGCATAAGTTACAGTCCTTACCCCGGGGGCTATAGGGATTTTTCAACCAATAAGTTATAGTTATTTGAATTTTGGACTGTTTTGAACAAAATAGGTATTTCAGAATTTTGATCAGATGCATTTGGGGAAGATAGGGCCTAAGGGGGGGGGGGGCTGGTTACCCTCGGATCACTTTCGACTCTTAAAAAATGGCACACGAAATGGTTATATCCAATCAAAAAACCCTCCTCCAAAGTTTATACGACCACCCTCCGTAGAATCCTGATATGCCCCTGAGGCATAACATACAACCCCTGCCCCTGGCTCTGGGGCGTTGCGTCAACCCCAAAGGCATTGTTATATGATCTTTGAACCATTTTGAACAAATTGGATATCTCTAAAGTTTGATCGGATGCATCTGGGGAAATGTAGGTGGGGGGCTGAAGCTAGTTGTTCTTCGATCACTTTTGACTCTTGAAAAGGGAAATAGAACTTTTAGTTTCCAATCAAATGAGGCCCCTCCGCAGTGTATACGACCGCCTTTCTATAGAAACCTTGCCTCCGGGCTCTGGTGGGTTGTGTCAACCCCAGAGTGTTTGTTATATGATCTTTGGTCTATTTTGAACAAAATGGCTATCTCAAAAATTTGATCGGCTGCATTTAAAGAAAAGAGGGCGTGGGGGGGCTATTTGCCCTCTGATCACTTCTGAACTTAAAAAGGGAACTAGATTTTTCAATTTTCAATCAAATGAGCCTGCTCCGAAGTTTATACGACTACCCAGGCCAGGATTTACCAATAGGCCCACTAGGCCCGAAGTTAGGGGCGCACAGTGCCAAGGGGCGCAATAAACTATCATTGAGTAATTTTTTTCTTAACAAAACTGGACTGATGTGATTTATCGTCAAAATGTCAGGTGGACACCGCTGCCGCGCTGTCTATTTACAGAAAAGTTATTTTAAAACAACACAGGAACTCCGTGGCCACTTATAAACCATCAGATGTCTCCCAAGAACGACAGCTGAGAGCTTGGTATTGCCTCTCTCTTTCATTACTTTTGGCTCATCAGTTGCGTTCTGTTCAGTGGTTCCACTGTCCCCGAATTTTCGGGGATTTCCCTAAAAATCTCGCAAAAAGGAGCTGAAAACCCCTTGGGCTTAGAAGCGTCAAAGCTTTAAATCCGGTTCTGCGACCACCCCTTCCATAAAAACCTTTCATACCCCGGGGTATAACTTACAACACTTGCCCCCGGGCTCTGGGGGGTTGTGTCAACCCCGGATTTTGTTATCTGATATTTGGACTATTTTGAACAAAATGAATATCTCAAAATTTCGATCGGATGCATGTGAATAAAGGGAAGGCCCTCCGGTCACTTTTGAGTCTTAAAATGGAGAACTAAAACTTCCAATTTCCAATCAAATTAGGTTCCTCCAAAGTTTACACGACCACCTCTTCCATAAAAGCCTTATATGCCCCCAGAGCATAAATAACAACCCTTGTTCCAGGATTCTGGGGGGCTGTGTCAACGCCAGAGGCATTGCTATATGATACATGGACTGTTTTGAACAAATGGTTATATCGAAATTTCGATTGGATGCATTTAGGGAAAATAGGGCACGGGAGGGGGGTCTAGTTGCTCTCCGATGACTTATGAATCTTAAAAGGGAACTACAGCTTACAATTTCCAATCAAATGAGCCCCCTCCGAAGTTTATACGACCACCCCCTCCATAAAAACCTTATATGCCTCCAGGGCATAACTTACAGCGCTTGCCCCAGGGCTTGGGGGGGGGGTTAGTGTCGACCCCCACATTTTTGTTACCAGATTGTTTAACTATTTTAAATAAAATGGCTATCTCAAAATTTTGCATTTGGGGAAAAGAGGGCGTGATGGGGGGGGGGGCAATTGCCCGCTTATCACTTTTGATTCTTAAAAAGGGCTCTAGAACTTCTGATTTTTTTTTTAACGAGCCCCCTCGGAGTTTATATGACCACTCCTTCCATATGAAGTGCCTCTAGGAAAATATAATAATAATAAAACAGTGAAGCCTTTACTACAGGCAAAGCAATTATGTTGCCCATGATTTTCAACGGAGAAAATAAATTGCCCTATCTTAGATTCTGAAAGACATATCCCCCCCCCAGAATTTGCATGAACTAGTTTCTCTAGCGTATTCTTACAATTCAGCCCTCTAAACATGTAACACATACATTGAAGGCGAGACTTGAAGGTTGAGCTCAATCAACTTGAACAATAGGAAATGACTGAGAAAGTTATAAATTCCATGGACTGGGTTAATTCTTTTGCCATAGTAGAGAAATCAAATAGGAGCCTATGGATATTTTTTGGGCTCCGTCAACTTAAACGAGAACCTAAAAAGACCCTATTATCCAATTAATAAAATAAAAAAACTTTCCGAAAAATAACTTTTTCAAAGAAAAGTAAAGGCCATTTTAAACTTAAGCTCAGCAGATACAAATACCTGTTAAAATTCAAACTCAAAACGGCCAGAAATTACTATTAAAGAATAAATGAAACCTAAAATGAACGTATGAAGCTAAGAGAGGAAAGGAAATAATAAATGAAAAATAAAACCAAAAAAGGGTAGCCAGTGTGGTCTTAGAAAGTATTTACCCAAAACGAACAGAAATTAAATAAACAATCATAGCAAAAAAACATGCAACAAGTAATAGTATCAATGAACAAATAGATCTTAAAGCGAGTAATGCTTAGATTGAATATGAAAATCAAGCTTAAAACGAAAAAAAATATTTGCTATTGAAGTAGCCTATAAATGAAACTCAAAACGAATAGAAATTAAATAAACAATCAATGCAAACAAACATACAATAGATATTAATGTAAATGAATGAATAAATCTTTAAACGAGTGAAAATTAAATTGAATATGCAAATCAAGCTTGAAACAAACGAAATTCACTACAAACAAGAGTTTATGTATCGCCTCCTTCGCTCACTGTAAAAGTCTAAAACCTACTGCGTCATTGGCGCTTTACTGAAAACCAATTTTTTTTTACAAATATTTTCTTTTGTACTTTATATTGAAAATAAACATTAAAATTATAGTAAATTTTGAACTGATGAGCTTTCAGCAATTAATATCATTATACATCAAATATTCAGTTTAATTTATTAGTTCTTTCTAAAGTTGCTCAAGACTAATATAGTTTCACAACAACCAAGAGTTTGGATACTGCCCACATCCTTAACTGTAAATAAAAACCAAACGCCCACTGCGTCATTGGCGCTTAACTGAAAACGAATTATATTACAAATAGTTTCTTTTCGAGTTCTTACAGCATTGAAAATAAAAATAAAATTACAGTGAAATAAATTCTTGGACTGATGGATCCTTCAACAATTAATATCATTATACATCAAATACTCAATTTGATGTTGTTTATACTTTACAAGACTGTTCAAGACGCATATGGTTTTCAGTAAAGTGCCAAAGACGTAGTAGGTTTTAGACTTTTACAGTGAGAAAAGGAGGCGATACCCAAACTCTTGTTTGTAGTGATTTTTGTTCTTTTCAAGCTTGATTTGCATATTCAATTTAAGTTTCATTCGTTTTAAGATTTATTTATTCATTTACATTAGTATCTATTGTATGTTTGTTTGCATTGATTGTTTATTTAATTTCTGTTCGTTTTTAGTTTTATTTATACTTCAATAGCAAAATATTTTATTTCGTTTTAAGCTTGATTTTCGTATTCAATCTAAGCATTATTCGCTTTAAGATCTATTTATTCATTTATGTTATTACTTGTTGTAGGCTATATAATTTGCTATGATTGTTTATTTAATTTCTGGCGGTTTTGAGATTTAGTTTTAACAGGTATTTGTATCTGCTGAGCTTAAGTTTAGAATGGCCTTTACTTTTCTTTGAGAAACTTATTTTTCGGAAAGTTTTTTATTAATTAATTTTTGTTCGTTTTTGATTCCAAAAAGTTTCAATTTTTAAAAATTCCTTATCTCAAAATCAAACTTAAAAAAAAGTATCAAATGTTCATCGAAGTATCAAAACTGGTATCAAAGTAACAATACCAAAGTGGAAAAATGGGTTTTTATCAACCTCGGAGTTTTTATTATCTGATGTTGGAACTATTTTTAACAAAATGGCTATATACAATTTTTATCGGATGGGTTCGGGGGAAAAAGGGCGTGGGAGGGGAAGGCTAATTGCCCATCGGTCTCTTTTGACTGTTTAAAAGTGAACTAGAAATTTCTATTTTCCATCAAATGAGCCCTCTCTGAAGTTTAAACGAGTATCCCTTCTATAAGAAGCATATATGCCCCCAGAGTAAAACTTGCAACGGCTGTCCCTGGACCCTGGGGTGTTGTGTCGACCCCGGAGTTTTAATATTTGATTTAATATTTAAAAAATGGTCACCTCAAACTTTTATCGGATGGGACCTTTGAACAATTTTGAACTTGATGGCTATCTCAAATTTTTATCGGATGCGTTCGGGAAAAAGGCGTGTTTGGGGGGGGGGGGTGCTAGTTGCCCTCCAATCTGTTTTGACTCTCAAAAACTGAACTAGAACTTTCATTTTCCAATCAAATGAGCCCTCTGAAGTTTTTACGAGCATCTCTTCCATAAAAACTATATATTCTCCCAGGGCTTAACTTACAACGCCTGCCCTCGGACCCTGGGGGGCTGTGTCGACCCCGGAGTTTTCGTTATATGGTCTTTGAACTATTTTTAAAAAAAAATGGCAATCTCAAAGCTCTTATCAGATGGGTTTGAGAAAAAAGGGCGTGGAGGGGGGACTAGGTGCCCTCCGATCTCTTTGGGCTCTTAAAAAGATAACTAGAACTTTCAATTTTCAATCAAATGAGCACTCTTTGAAGTTTATACCAGCATCCCTTCTATAAGAACCATATTTGCCCCTCAGACGTAACTTACAACGCCTGACCCCGGGCCCTAGGGAGTTGTGTCGAACCTAAAGTTTTTTTCATATGATCTTTGAGCTATTTTTAACAAAATATCTACATCAAAATCGTTACCGATTGCATTTGGGAAAAAAGGGCGTGGGGGGCTGGTTATCCTACAATATCTTTTGACGCTTAAAAAGTAAACTAGAGCTTTCAATTTCCAATCAAATGAGCCCTCTGAAGTTTATACGATCATTCCTTCCATAAAAATGATATATGCCCCCAGGGCATAACTTATAACCCTTGCCCTGAAAATTGTGGGGGGAGTGTCCTGCTCAAAGATATAATTTCCAGAACTTTTAACTACGTTGAACAAAATAGCTATCTCAAAATTATTATCGGATGTATTTGGGAAAAAAGGGCGTGGGGGCTAGTTACCCTCACATAACTTTTGACGCTTAAACAGTAAACTAGAGCTTTCAATTTCCAATCAAATTAGCCCTCTGAAGTTTATACGATCATTCCTTCCATAAAAATGATATATGCCCCCAGGGCATAACTTATAACCCTTGCCCTGAAAATTGTGGGGGGAGTGTCCTGCTCAAAGATATAATTTCCAGAACTTTCAACTACGTTCTACAAAATGGTTATCTCAAAATTTTGATTGGATGTGTTTGGGGAAATGGTGGGCGTGGAAGGGGTTCGACTTTCGACTATTAAAAAGGACACAGGCCATTTAAATTTCCAATCAAATGAGCCCTTTTTGAAGTTTCTACGACAACGCTTCTTATAAAACCTTATACGCCCCCAGGGCATAACTTACAACCCTTGCCCTGAGGGCTGTGGGGGGGGGGGGTTGTCATCCTCAAAGACCTAATGTCCAGAATTTTCAACTACGTTGAAAAAAGTGGCTATCTCAAAATTTTTATTGGATGTGTTTGGGGAAAAGGTGGAGAGGGGGGTTAGTTGCCCTACAATCACTTTCGACTATTAAAAAGGGCACTAGCTCTTTGAATTTCCAATCGAATGAGGCCGTTTTGAATTTTCTACGACACTCTATCAAAACATTATAAGCCCCCAAGGCATAACTTACTAGCCTTTCCCTGAGGGGTGTGGGGGATTGTCCTCCTCAAAAACATAATTTCTATCTGGAAATGAACTACGTAGAACAAAATGGCTATCTCAAAATTTTGATCGGGAGTGTTTGGAGAAATTGTGGGCGTGGAAGAGGTGTTAGTTGCCTTCCAATCACTTTTGACCCTTAAAAAGGCCACTAGAACTCTCTATTTCCAATCGAATGAGCCCCCTTTGAAGTTTATACGACGACTCCTTCCATGTGAAGTGTCTCTGGGGAAAAAAAAAAAAACAATAAAACATTGGAGCCGTATGGCCTTTACTAGGCTATAGGCAACGCTATAGCATTGCCTCTGATTGCTACATCTGAGAGCATTTGTTCAGAGGTGTGCTGGTGCAAAAGCATTTTCTAAACTCGGTGGCACAAGTAGATTCTGTTCAGTGATCCTGAATGATAAACTGTCTAGTATGACAACTTTTAACACTATTTACAGCTGCTAATAGTTTAAAAGGTATCCCTTTGGGCTCAGTTCTGCCCATGATGTCTTTCAGAGGAAAATGGAAAAGGCTTTTAAAAAACGGAATATGTTTTATAAACGTAATATATTGTTATTTGCAGTGCTGATTAAAACCAACATAATGAAAGACTTTGGGCAGCACTTTATTGTACTCATGAGAAAAGGCAAAGTTCAACCAAGACAAATATGTCTTTGGGAAACCAGTTCTTAAAGAATCACTTGCAGAGATAAAATTAACCCTTTGCAGCTGCTTAGTATTTTTT
The DNA here is from genome assembly GCF_049724085.1 of Artemia sp. Qi Xiang Cuo. Lineage (NCBI taxonomy): Eukaryota > Metazoa > Arthropoda > Branchiopoda > Anostraca > Artemiidae > Artemia > Artemia sp. Qi Xiang Cuo. Next base: position 48,187,702 of record NC_142798.1, on the reverse strand, counting down.
TTTTTTTTTTTTTACCCAAGATGTAAAGCCTTAGAGATCAAAATAGATTAACCAAGGCATGATAATGTTTTTTCAAAATGTAGAGAGGGAATTTTGTTAGTTTTCTTATTTTTTCAGTGAAAATACCGAAAATCATATTCTTGAAAATCTTAGGGGACGAAAAATCATGGGAGGAGGGGGAAAACCCCCTTCCTCCCAATCGAAATCTCTGACTTGCTGTGAATCAATACCATATTTTGAAGGGGACAAGAGTTGTAGTGCCCTTATCCTTAGACCCCAACATTATACAACAGTTGCATTTGTCACACCCTGGTGCAACCAAAACTAAACAGTGCACAAGGGTCATTATTATCTGGCCCCTCGACATGAAAGGTATCATTTATTACATATCACAGTGTAGTGCTTGCAATGCTGTTTGGGATTAGCAGCAGAAAGAGCTGCTTTTATGTTCTTAAGACCTCAAAACATCCATGGGAACAAATTACTGTTGACATCTTTGTCAGGCCGAATTGCTAGTATGTTTTCATAGTTCATTATTATAGTCGATTCCTAATGTTTTGCATTGTTGGATTGATGTTTGAGGGAAAAAAACAGAAAAGAAGGTCCTTGATGTATTATTAGATAAGTAACTGGTAACGAACTGTAAGTAAGGAGCGACCCGGCTCAATTGTAACCGAAACTCTAGAAAACGGGATTTTGATACCAATAGATGCATCAAAAGAATCAGATTTTAATGCTTATTTCAAATATATAAGTTTCATCAAGTTTAATCCTACCCATCAAAAGTTACGCGCCTGAGAAAATTTGGCTGAATTTCGAAAAAAGGAGGAAAGACCCCCTAAGTTATAGAACTTTAATGAAAATCACACCATCATATTCAGCGTATCAGAGAACTCTACTGTAGAGGTTTCAAGCTCCTATATACAAAAATGTCACGGATGCGTGTTTATTTGTTTTTTTGGGGTTTTTTTCCAGGGGTGATCGTATCGACCCAGTGGTCCTAGAATATCGTGGGAGGGCTCATTGGAACGGAAATTAAAAGTTCTAGTGCTCTTTTTAAGTGACCAAAAAAATGGAGGGCAACTAGGCCCCATCCCACGCTCATTTTTTTCCAAAGTCATTCGATCAAAATTTTGAGATAGCCATCTTGTTCAGCATGGTCGAAATTATGATAATTATGTCTTTCAGGATGACTTAATCCCCGAAGTCCCCGGGGGGAGGGCTGAAAGTTATGAACTTTACCTAATGTTAACATATAATACTGGTTATTGGGAAGTATTCAGACGTTTTCAGTTGTTTTTTTTCTGATAGTGGGGCGGGGGGGGGGGTCGGTCGGGGGTTATGTGGGAGGATCTTTCCATGAAGGAAGTTTTCATGGCGGAAGGGACATTGCTATGAAGGGGGCGCCGGATTTCCCAGCATTATTTAAAAAAAGATCAGAAATTAAATAAAAAAAACAAGTTTTCCAACTGAAAGTAAGCAGCAACATCGAAACTTAACACGAACAGAAAATGTTACGTATATTATTGGGTTCACCCCCTAGTCAATACCTCGCTCTTTAAGCCAAAGATTTTTTAGTACTTTCATAAGAGCTATTTATTCTAAATAACGGCTTTTGTGATTAAGGGGTCATTTTTGAAGAATTGGAACAAAATTCGAACTTTAGCTTGAAGAGCGAGGTATTTACTTGGGGGCGAACCCCCTAATATACGTATTAAAAATATATGAATATAGAGGTTCGTTACGTAAGTTAATCCGTAATTTACGTATATTTATTACTAATAAAAACGTTCGTAAATAAAATTAAACAACCTTTGAGAAAGGCATATAAACAAATAAAAGTAACATTAATATGCACTTTTTTTTGCAACTATTCATGTTCGGTGAGCCAAAATCAAAACCCGTATTAATTCAAAAAGTTCAAAAATTAAATGAAAAACAAGTTTTTTTTAACTGAAAGTAAAGAACGACATTAAAACTTAAAACGAACAGAAATTATTCCGTATATGAAAGGGGCTGTCCCCTCCTCGACGCCTCGCTCTTTACGCTAAAGTTTGACTTTTTCACAACTCTATTTTTTTTTAAACAAACAAAAAACTTTAGCGTAAAGAGTGAGGCGTTGAGGAGGGGACAGCCCCTTTCATATACGGAATAAGTTCTGCTCGTTTTAAGTTTTAACGTCGTTCCTTACTTTCTGTTAAAAAAAACTTGTTTTTTTTTATTTAATTTAATGTAGACACGTATGTTGAAAGGGGAATCCAAGCTCTCTTCCTTTATTAATGGTCAATATCGCTTTAAGCGGCGTTCACATGCATGTCTAGCCAGAATTCAATATCTTGGTAACGACCGTTCACAAGTAAAATTCGGTGCTTAGCTAAAACTACAAATTTAGTTTCAAATTGTCATTTCTAGCCAATCAAGAGAGCTTATGCGGGCAAAACTTTCAAAATTGTAATCCCTATTTTTACTGTCGCAAGATAATGGATGAGATAAGCGAAACAATTGCCTTAGTGTGTTTCAATATTATGTCTGGTGTTGCAATATTTGCCTAAAATGAAAAAAAAACAATTAATGAGAAAATACAAATTAAATTTCAGTAAAAAAAATGTAAACATAAATGATGGAAATATTGGAACTTGACACATTCTGATTGGCTGTAATCAAAAATCCTAGACATTGAGTTCTAGAGTCTAGAACTCAATGTCTAGCTAAGCGCCTTGTCTAGCGTGTCTAACTAAGTGCCGAATTTTACTTGTGAATGGTCGTTGCCTAGACATTGAATTCTGGGTAGACACGTGATAAGACATGGGATTCTAGCTAGACACGCTTGTGAACGTCGCTTTACCAATCAAAACGAAAACATAGATAAAAAATTAAGTAAATAAGTAAAGTAAGGCAAATAATTCTTTTTAAATTATTGACACTGATATAACACTTTAAGAAGAAAGATTTTCAGTAAAATCATTGATGTAAAATAAGATATACTTAAAAATAAAGTAAAGGAATATAATGTCTTACTAAAGGACTCGATATTTTCAGATTTGATAAGGGATCTAAATGACCCTGAGCATCCCCTTACCTTAGAAGAGCTGCATGTTGTCGAGGAGGATAATGTTGAGGTAAAATTTATTGCTTTTCCTCTATGGCATCTGCGTTATATAAATTGGCTATTTTTGTGTTGAGACTCTTCTCTTTTCTCTCATTTTTTTTTTTTTAAGATAAAAAGCTGAATTTTAAAAAGGATAAATTTAAGCATAATTTTCAAGACTTAGAGATAGCTTTTTTTTAGAAATGAAATATTAGAGTGAAGAATTTAGATGAAAATCTAAAATTCGAATGAGCAGTGCATATAAATAATTATAAGGACAACATGAAGTGTTGCAGCAACCTTGTGTTGGCTTTAACAATAAAGGTATTGTGGGAGCAATACTTTAGTTTTGCTTCATTGATGTCAATTTAATGCTATAGTTGTGAATCCGTCATCACTGTTAAAACACTGTTTCCAAAAATAGAATTTTTTGGTTTTGTTCTTTAAAGACTGTCTGAAAGTACGTCGATTTGCCTTAAAACCATTTTATTTTATATTTCTTGACACTGAATTAACACAATTACATTCACATACCAGGCATAGAAACAAGTGCTTTGTCGCTTTGGCCCATGACATATTTCTTTTTCTTTTTTTTATTGAGGGTATGAACAGTTTTATGCTGGCAACGAGCTTTCTTAGACTGATATACACGTCAGAAAATTAATCAGTAATATGTACCTAGTACAAATATTCAAATACTCTCTTTTTCTTTAGAATGAACTGTCAAATTTTTGCTAACAAGTATAATAGAGATGAAAGTAAATGTTTCTTAACCTCGAGTGTGTACCAAAAAGCAATAGTAGGTAGATCAACAAGTAAAAGTTTAAACCTATCATTGCCAAAGATGACCATGGTTTAGCACCTGATAGTCCACCCAAAACGTAAAACTCACACCAATGCTAAGGCTGTAAAACTTGAGAATGACCAGTCAACGAAAAAGTTAAAAGTGCAATGTGAAAAGTCATAACGTAGCAGATCATTTATGATGCTTGGGTGTCAGCTAGAAGAAGATAAGGATGGTTTTAAGCAGAAATACTGCATTTTGAGACAGTTTTTCAGAATGTCTGGTAATTTTTCATAAAGAAAAAATTCCTCTTTTTGTTCTGAAAACCAGTAAGTTTTGGGACATACCAGGAAAATTTCCCTTGTGACATACACTTTTAAGGGTTTCGAAGAATTGACAAGTAACACGTTTAATCGGTTGCCAAGAAACAAAACCAAAGGTTGCCGCGACAATTCAATTTTTCTAGGCAACTTCAATTTAATCTATGTTTGTTTTGAGTTTTACTTCGTTGTTCTTTATGATGTCTATTGCTTTAGGTTGTAGGTCTTCTTTTAACCCAATTTTTACTCATTCCAAGTTTAAATTTACTCTTTACTTTTTGTGGAAAGACTTTTTTTTCGATTTAATTTCTGATTTTTAATTCACATAGTTTTTTATATACTAATAATAGTAATGGGTAATGGATTTCTTTAATGAAAAATATAAAAAAAAAACAAGTTTTTCTAACTGAAAATAAGGAACGACGTTAAAACTTAAAACGAACAGAAATTATTCCGTATATGAAAGGGGCTGTCCCCTCCTCAACGCCTCGCTCTTCACGCTAAAGTTTTGACTTTCTCACAGCTCTATTTTTTTAAAACAATAAAAAACTTTATCCTAAAGAGCGAGGCGTTGAGGAGGGGACAGCCCCTTTCATATACGAAATAATTTAATTCTGTTGTTTAAAAAAAATAGAGTTGTGAGAAAGTCAAACTTTAGCGCAAAGAGCGATGCGTTGAGGAGGGGACAGCCCCTTTCATATACGGAATAGTTTAATTTTATTGTTAAAAAAATAGAGTTATGAGAAAGTCAAACTTTAGCGTAAAGAGCGAGGTGTTGAGGAGGGGACAGCCCCTTTCATATACGGAATAATTTCTGTTCGTTTTAAGTTTTAACGTCGTTCCTTACTTTCAGTTAAAAAAAAACTTGTTTTTTTTTATTTAATTTTTGAACGTTTTTGAATTAATGCAGTTTTTGACTTTGGCTCACCGTACATGAATATAAAACAAAATTTGTATATTAACTTTACTTTTATTTGGTTAAATGGCTTTCTCGAAACTTGTTTAATTTTATTTACAAACGTTTTTATTAGTAATAAATATACGTAACTTACGAATTAAATTACGTAACGAACTATTACATTCATGAATTTTTAATACGTATATTAGGGGGTTCGCCCCCTAGTCAATACCTCCTCCTTTAAGCTAAAGTTCGAATTTTGTTCCAATTCTTAAAAAATGACCCTTAATCACAAAGGCCGTTATTTAGAATAAATAGCTCTTATTAAAGTACTAAAAAATCTTTGGCTTAAAGAGCGAGGTATTGACTAGGGGTGAACCCAATCACAAACGTAATATTTACTGTTCGTTTTAAGTGTTGATGTTGCTCCTTACTTTCAGTTGAAAAACCTGTTTTTTTTTATTTAATTTCTGATCTTATTTTTCAAATAATGCTGGGAAATCCAGCGCCCCCTTCATAGCAATGCCCCTTCCCCCATGAAAATTTCCTTCATGGAAAGATCCTCCCACATAACCCCCGACCCACCCCCCCCCACTACCAGAAAAAATCGCCCCTGAATATGTCTGTATACTTCCCAATAACCAATATTATATGTTAACATTGGGTAAAGTTCATAAATTTCAGCCCTCCCCCCGGGGACTTCGGGGGATTAAGTCATCCTAAAAGACATAGTTATCATATTTTCGACCATGCTGAACAAAATGGCTATCTCAAAATTTTAATCGGTTGACTTTGGGAAAAGAATTAGCGTGGGATGGGGCCTAGTTGCCCTCCATTTTTTTGGTCACTTAAAAAGGGCACTAGAGCTTTTAATTTCTGTTCCAATGAGACCTCCCACGATATTCTAGGACCACTGGGTCGATGCGATCACCCCTGGGAAAAAAACAACACATAAACGCGCATCTGTGATCTTTCTTCTGGCAAAAAATGCAAAATTCCAAAATTTTGCAGATAGGAGCTTGAAACTTCTGCAGTAGGGTTCTCTGATACGCTGAATATGATGGTATGATTTTCATTAAGGTTCTATAACTTGTAGGGGGTCTTTCCCCTTTTTTTCGAAAATCAGCCAAATTTTATCAGGCGCGTAACTTTTGATGGGTTGGAATAAACTTGATGAAACTTATATATTTGAAATCAGCATTAAAATCTGATTCTTTTGATAGTAAAGGCCATACGGCTCCAATGTTGTTTTTTTTTTCAGAGGCACTTCATATGGAAGGGGTCGTCGTACAAACTTCAAAGGGGGCTCATTCGACTGGAAATCGAGAGTTCTAGTGCACTTTTTAATAGTCGAAAATTGTTGGAGGGCAACTAGCCCCCCCAAGCTCATCATTCCACCAAACACATCCAATAAGAATTTTGAGATTGCCATTTTGTTCAGCGTAGTTGATTTCCAAATAGAAAATATATTTTTGAGGAGGACAATCCCCCACAACCCTCAGGGCAAGGGTTTTAAGTTATACTATGGGGGCAAAATTCAAAGGGATAGTGCCCTTTTTAATAGTCGAAAGTGATTCGAGGGCAACTAGCCCCCTCCCCTCACGCCCATCATATCCCCAAATACATCCAATCAAAATTTTGAGATAGCCATTTTGTTCAGCGTAGTTGATTTCCAGATAGAAAATATATTTTTGAGGAGGACAATCGCCCGCCACCCTCAGGGCAATGGTTTCAAGTTATGCCCTGGGGGCATATAAGGTTTTTAGAGAAGGCGTTGTCGTAGAAACTTCGAAAAAAGGCTCATTCGATTTGAAATTTAAAGGGCTAGTGCCCTTTTCAATAGTTTAAAGTGATTAGAGGGCAATTAGCCCCCCCACATGCCCATCATTCCCCCAAACACATCCAATCAATATTTTGAGATAGCCATTTTTTTCAACGTAGTTGATTTCCAGATAGAAAATATAATTTTGAGGAGGACACTCCCCCCCAACCTTCAGGGCAAGAGATTTTTTATGCCCTGGAGGCATTTAAGGTTTTTGTTGAAGGTGTTGTCGTAGAAACTTCAAAAAAGGCTCATTCAACTGGAAATTCAAAGGGCTAGTGACCTTTTTATTATTCGAAAGTGATTGGGGGGAAACTAGCCTCCCCCCCCCCGCCCATCATTCTCCCAAACAGATCCAATCAACATTTTGAGATAGCAATTTTGTTCAGCGTAGTTGATTTTCAGATAGAAAATTTGTTTTTGAGGAGGACACTCCCCGACAACCCTCAAAGCAAGGGTTTTAAGTTATACCCTGGGACATAGAAGGTTTTTGCTGAAGGCCGTGTCGTAGAAACTTCAAAAAAGGCTCATTCGATCGGAAATTCAAAGGGCTAGTGCCCTTTTTAATAGTTGAAAGTGATTTGAGGGCAACTAACCCCCTCTCACGCCCTTTCCCCAAACACATCCAACGATTATTTTGGGGAAACCTTTTCCCCAAACACATCCAATCAAAATTTCGAGACAGCCATTTTATTAAACGTAGTTTTAAGTTCTAAAAATTAGGTCTTTGAGGATGACAACTCCCCCACAGCCCTCAGCGCAAGGGTTGTAAGTTATGCCCTGGAGGCATATAAGGTTTTGTATAGACAACAGTGTCGTATAAACTTCAGAGAGGGCTCATTTTATTGGAAATTGAAAGTTCTAGTTCACTTTTTAAGCGTCAAAAGATATTGGAGGGTAACCAGCTCCCCCCCCCCCTTAAACCCTATTTTCCCAAATTTATCCAATAAAAAGTTTAAGATAGCTATTTTGTTCAAAATAGTTCATAGATTATATAACAAAAATTTCGGTGTCGAAACAACCCCCCTGCGCTTGAGGGCAGGCGGTATAAGTTATGCCCTAGGGGCATATATGGGTCTTATGGAAGAGCTACCCGTTTTAAATTAAAAGAGGTCTCATTTTATTGGAAAGTGGCAGTTCTAGTTCCCTTTTTAAGTGTCAAAATAAATTGGTGGGCACCTTGTCCCCCCCCCCCCGCCACACCCTTTTTTCCTCAAACTCTTCCAATAAGAACTTTGAGATAGCTTTTTTAAATAGTTCAAAGATTATATAACGAAAACTCCTGGGTCAACACAGCCCCCCAGGGCCCGAGGGCAGGTGTTGCCAATTATTCGCAGTGGGAATATATGGTTCATGTTGACGGGATACCGGTAAAAAATTATTTCTTTACAAAGAAGGCTCCTTTGATTGGAAATTGAAAGCTAGGGTTATTGCTTATCAAGTCAAAAGATATTGGAGGGCAACTAGCCCCCACGTTTCTTTTCCCCAAATGCATCCAATAAAAATTTTGGGATAGGTATTAAGTTAAAAATTTCTCAAAAGTCAGATAACAAAAACTCAGGTGTCGTCACAACCGCCCAGGGCTCGGGGGTAGGCGTTGTAAGTTATGCCCTGGGGCATATATTGTTCCTATGAAAGGGATGCTTGCATAAACTTCAGAGAGGGCTCATTTGATTGGAAATTTAATATTTTATGAATGTTTTTATGATTGCTTTATATGTTTGTATGTTTTTGCTAGGATTGCTTATTTAATTTCTGGTCGTTTTGGGTTTCATTTATTCTTTAATAGTAATTTCTGGTCGTTTTGATTTTGAATTTTAAAAGGTATTTGTATCTGCTGAACTTAAGTTTAAAATGGCCTTTACTTTTCTTTGAAAAACTTATCTTTTGGAAAGTTTCTTTTAATTAATTAGTAGTAAAACTCCGGTGGAAGTGTCTGCTATAAGCGTAGACATGGTAGGACTAATTCTGGCCAGAACAGTTGGAGTAGGAACAGTCATGATGGGAAAGGTTGGGATGGGAGGGGTACTAGCAGAAATACCATAGATGTAGTATGAGTAGTAGTGATGATGTGTCGTAGAAACAATCGTGGGGATTTGCCCCTTAGTTAAAATTATATGCTATTCTAGAAAACACATACTTAAAGTGTTTTGATTTTGGAGTTCTGTGCTGCAAAATGAGGTGCCGACTTGTAATTAACAAACTCACAAGTCTATACATGCAAAACTGTGTTAGAAATTAGAAGCTATTTGTGAAGCATGTAGGCATAATATTTTTGCTTCCATTATGTTTTGATTTAGTAGAATTATTCAGTGATTCAATTATTTCTCTTTTTATCATTCAATCATTTGCGATCATTCCCTAATTACTTGCCGAATGATCATAAATCGAAAGATGTACAACATGTCTCTATGTGTGGAGTAGGGGTTGGGGAAGCAATACTTGAAGGGCCATTAAGAGTCCTTGCATAATTTGGGTTATTTGCCCCTGGGACAAAGCCAAACTTTGTTAATACCAAGCATCTTCTGTGAAAAAAAAACAATATCTTAAACATGGTTTAATGGTTTCGTTCTTTATGTTGGACATTTGTGTTGCAAAATTAACCTCAGATTTGTAATAAAGAGCATACGACAGCCTTATGTGCTAGCTTTAATGAATATTCACCGCTGTTTTTGAAGTATGAACTGTAGGGGTGTCGGAGAGGACAACACAGCGTTATTGGGGCTTTCACTCCACTCCCCATGAGAAATAACCTGTACCAATTACGACTTGTAGACTATTTTCATATAGCCTATCGAAAACCATCCAGGAGAAACCTCATATTTAGATATAACTCATTCGACACCTCAGGCTGCCGCTTTTGGGGCAGGTTTGGAGAGGAGGTACTTTACGGGTACAACCGAACGGGTAAATTTTCCTTGTACAGAGAAGAGATAACCTGTCTCAACTTAGAAGGTTAATTCTCCCAAAACAAGATCGCAACTACAAATCTCGTAACCTGGGCCTAGGCTAGGAAAAACATATGGATGCAATATAATCTGGAAAAACTTAGTTTTCTCTTCAGCAGTTACAATAATACAAGAAAATGCATAGGGAAAAACAATTATAATGGCCTCTCGGGTCGGCTTGTCCTCTGACGTTCTGACTAATTTGCAGCCGGTCGCGACACGAGGTAACCATGTCACTCTTCTAAATTAATTTGCGGCTACAATCACCTCTATCTTTTCTAACCCCACTGTAGAAAACACTTTTTGGTCAGACGAGTGACTTATGCCGCTGTGGGCTTTTTTTTTTAGAGAGAGAGAGAGAGAAGGATTTATCTACAAAACATATGATAAACAAAAAGTTCTTCCTACCTCCCCTAAAAGGCAAAGCTTTTCGAAGGGGAAGGTAGAGAAAACAAAATCCTTCAGAATAAAAATAACACTCGGTCTCCGACACCACCACACCAATACTATTTCACTAAACAACAAATACATATATAAAAAAGACTATTATTATTTTACTTTTCCTCCGAGAACATCAAATCATCATAGTCCCCACAATAAATAAATCAATTCTTATATTCTTCCTCTTCATTAATAAATCCTTCATTCTTTATTAACAAATCATTCTTCAAGTAATAATCCTGATGACCACTTTTTTTGTTCAGCACTGGGTTTTCTCGAAACTTTATCCGATTTGACCTGTTCCTCTTTCCGCTTGAGGGAACTGGAACGTGTTATTCTTGTTGGTACTTCCATTATAATTCTCGATTTTCAACTAATTTTCCAATTTCTCCCCAGATATGGTATCATTTTAAAATCGGGCCTACAACAATCTGGTTAATAGTGAAATATATCACCTTACACGAAGTAAATCTCACAAATTCGAATGTCTAATCGCTCTAGGGGAAAAGGGTACATAAATTTATTAGGACCCAACGAAAATCTTTCTATTGAATTAAATGGACTTTAATACACACAGGGCAAAATCCCCTGCTTCACAATAATCAATATCTTTACCTCAGATATTAATTATTCAGCACCAAACAGCAGATTCTCACGAAACTGCTGAAATTTAACGTGCAACTAGGTAGATTACGCCTAAAAGACAGGCTTCCCACCTTCCTCACAAACACTCAGCAAATTTTCAGTAACTTGCCAAAAATAATCTTCAACTCTGAAGATTATGCTTATTACTCCGCTCAATTCACGTATTTGAATAACTATGCTCTATCCTTAAAAATATGTTTCCTTTTTTATGCCTTTCTTTTCGGTTCTGTTGTATTCACCGTACGTTTGAAAAATTCCACTCTTTTTCTAGTCTCGAATACACATGACATTTTAAATTCATCCGCAATTGTTTCTTGTAATCCATTGAAACAATTTTTCAACAATGATTCTTTGGGAAGCAGAAGTCCCTATAGGCTATGCCTATAAATCCTCTTCCCTACCACGTTTTCTTTGCCGTAATTTTCTTATGAATTGGTCCATGGATCTAAATTTCGCGGGTGTTAGCGTTGTTTATATGTGATATTCTTCTAGGCTAAACTAGCCTGCATCTTCAGAAACGCATGTTTGAATCGTTCTCAGAAATCGCCTTAATCTATAAAGTCATATTTCGGAGTATTTTCTCTCGTAAAGATATACTAGTCTCAATACTACTACTACTACTACTAACAACTCACCGCAGCACCAAGCCGCCTGAGGCCAACACAGCTACGCACGATCCTCCTCCACCCCAATCTATTCAAAGCCTCCCTTTTTACACCCGCCCACGAAGTTCCCATTTCCTTTAAATATTTCTTTATAACGTCCTCCCACCCCAGACAGGGACGACCTGCTTTCCGTTTAGCCCTAGATGGTTGGCCGAAAAGAAAAATTTTCGGAAATCTGTCATCCTTCATCAGCACGTACCCTAACCACCTCAACCTTTCTTTCATTATAGCCCTAGAGAGCGGTATTGAGCCACATTGTTCGTATAGCCTATTGATTGAAATACTGTCAGTCACCCGGGTACTCAGAAGAATCCTTACTCAATGTCTCTGGACAACATCTAGCAAATCTTCATACTCTTTTCGCAACGTCCATGCTTTACAGCCAGATTTGACAACTGTCGTTACTGGAGCTGCTAATCTTCTCATCTTGGTTGGTAGGCTTATCTTCCTATTCTTCCAAACTTTTTTTAACTGTGAAAAAACACCCTGAGCCTTGGCTATTCTATTTTTAACATCTTCACTGCTCCCACCATCTTTACTAATAATACTACCAAGGTAAGTGACGCTGCACACCTGATCAATCTTTTCATTACCCAACGTCACCTTTTATCTTCACTTATTCCTAGCCTTTGTTACTTAGTCTTCCTAACATTAATTTTCAAACCAACACTAGCACCCTGAACCCACAAAACCTCTAAAACTTCATTCATTTTGCTCACACTTTCATCTAGGATGCTTAAATCAGCAGTATAATCCAAGTCCAGGGGACTTTTTCCTCCCCATTTGAGTCCGTGGTCTCCCATTGCCTTTCCTGTGCTCCTTAAAACAAAGTCCATCAAAATAATCCATATAAAGGGGGATAGAACACCACCCTGCTTAACTCCTGATTTAATACAAAACCAGCTGCTAAACTCATTTCCTAACTTCACCGCAGCAGTGTTATTCTCTTACATAGCACTAATCACTTTAATGCATTTGTCTGGTCTACCATACAAGGATAAAACCTTTACCAAAGTTCTTCTATCAACAGAATCGAACGTTTGCTCGTAATCTATAAAACTGAGGACCAAAGGTATTTGAAAACTCAGGCACTTCTCAATTATTAGCCCAAGAGTGAAAATTTGGTCAACACATCCTCTACCTTTTCTAAAACCGCACTGTTCTTCTCTTAAAACTTTGTCTATGGCATCTCTCAGTTTAAAAAGTATCATATTATTAGGTAATTTTCTACCTACAGAGACCAGACTGACCAGACATAATCTTCAGTAAGACCAGACATAATCTTCAGTAACTTATTTCTAACCTCAGAGCCACCATATTTAAGAAACTCATTTACCACCCTATCAGCACCGGACCCTTATTATTTTTTAATCCTTTTAGTACTGTTGCTAATTCTTCCTGACAAAACAAATCTTCTTTCACATCCAAGGTATCACAAATTTTTTCATTTTCCTCTATAGCTTTTCCTGCAACTCTATCTTGGTTAAGCAAATTCCCAAAATGTTCAGCCCATCTCTCTTTAGTTTTTTCCTTATCGCTAATCTGTGGCCTCATTCATATCTTTAACTGGGCCAAGTCCAGCTTGGATGCTCCCTCTCAATTTTTTAACATGCCAGTAAAATATTTTACTATTATGCCGTCTAGCTGCATCTTCCAGACCCTTTGAAATTTTCTCCATGGCCTCCACATCACATCTCCTTAGTTCATATTTTAATGCTTTTTCCACTTTCTTTACATTCCTTTTTTTATCTATGATCTATCACTCAGATAATTCTTGTACAAGTCCTTTCTCCTTTCTATTAAACATAAAGCTTTTTCACTAATATTCTTAGCTGCATTTCTAGCTTTCTTCCCTAACACACCTTCAACAACTTCACAAATTATTTTTCTAAAATGATTCCAACCGTCTTCCACATTATCAAATTTTAAACTCTTAAGTTTAGTATTCAACTGTTCCTGAAAAGTTTCTCTCAATTTCTGATCCTGAAGTCTACTAACATCATAACTTCCCGGGAGGTAGTTACCCTTCCGATATTTAAGCTTTAAATTAACCCTTGCCACTACTAGATGGTGATATTTACTTTTAACATCAATAACGGCACTCCTGTATACCCTAGTATCTTGTATTGATCCTGCGAGTCTTCGGTTTATTAAAACAAAGTCAATAAGGTGTGCTGTCTTACCATCACGTGAATACCATGTTAACTTATGAGCCATTTTACGATCAAACACCATATTGGTTATAACTAGATTGTTATCAAACAGTTCGTGGTAACGAACTGTAAGTAAGGAGCGACCCAGCTCAATGGTAACCGAAACTGCAGTTTTTTATTGTTTAAAAAAATAAGAGCTGTGAGAAATTCAAACTTTAGCGTAAAGAGCGAGGCGTTGAGGAGGGGACAGACTTGACATGCGTTGACTTGCTTTATTTAATAATAATTACAAAATAAACTATATACCAGCAACCACCCGGATAAGGCTCAAAAATGCTGATGAAAGACGGCTGCACCGCTCTAATTCTCAACATCTCAAAATTACAATTCTCAAAAAAAAAAAAAAATTGGTGCCCCTTTCATATACGGAATAATTTCTGTTCGTTTTAAGTTTTAACGTTGTTCCTTACTTTGAGTTAAAAAAAACTTGTTTTTTTTATTTAATACCTACAAAAATGCAAAAGTCTGTATCCATTACTGTTTTCTTTTCCTACCCCAAAATTACCAAGGCTAGGATACCATCTATCCCTATTTCTACCGACCTGGGCGTTAAAATCTCCCAGTAAAAACATCATATTTCTACCTGAGACCCTGTCTATTTGCTCCTGTAACTGTAAGTAAAATTCATCTGAGTCACTAGTATCTCCGTCAGTCGGTTCTACAGGGGTGCATACTACTATAACTGACACCCTTAACTTTTTAGTCATAAAATGAGCAATTAGTATTCTATTATTAATACCTTCACAGCCTAAACAAGACTTAGCAGCCTCATTATTCATCATGATCCAAGGCCGTATCCAGGGGGGGGGGTTACCCGGTTTGAACCCCCTACGAAATTTTTGACCGAGTCGAAAATAAGTTGAAAATTAGTAAAACCTAGGTAAAAATCAGTAAAATTAGTCGAAAACTGAGTCAAAAATTAGTACCCCCCCCCCGAAAAAGTCAAAAATTAGTAACCCCCCCCCCCGAAAAAAAATCCTGGATCCGCCCTTGTCATGATCCCTACTCCCTGTCTTTGTACCCCATCCTTCCTACCTGAGTAAACAAATTCTATATTACCTAATTTCATACTTCCTACCCCTGGGATATGAGTTTCTGAAACTCCTAATACATCCAGTTCAAATCGTCTGAATTTGTCAATCAAAATGTGGATACGATAGTCATTTTTTAACGTCGTAACATTCCAAGTTCCAATTTTCATGTTCTTTAAATCATTGAAATTATTTTCGCCACAGGAAAAGCAATGATCCCGGATACCAGTGCAGGACGGGGATCACATATCTTCTCAAGTCTACACCGAAGTGCTTAAGCCGGCTTAGAACCGGACAGCAAGCAGTCCCTGGGACCTCTATGAATGGAGGCTTTGTGTAACCCTGGGCCCATCTTGGTCACAACATGGTTTTCAGCACTTTGCGGTGCTCTTCTATCAACAAGAGTCGAAATCCTGCACAGACAAGCTCAAACCTATTACCTCCGACTCATTATATATTCATGCCTACAAATATTATGCTACTACGGGGAGGCAGCTCATAATAGATAAATTAGCTAGGAAGGGGTTTTTCAGCCCGAAAACGCCCATCAAAACAAACCAAGCCCAGAAGAATTGTCCATTAGTCAGAATCCCGTGCGAATGCTGTGTCGTTTACTAGGCTATAATTTTCTAGAAGGGCGCCACTCCTCAAGTGGGAATAGAGCTAACCGCAAGGTCCCCAGTCTTGCAGGCATCCCAAAAGGGTCGAGGCAGCCCTTTGCAGAGGCCGTTGTCCCTAGACCTGGATCTTACGCCCTGCCGCAGTTGTCCTCCTATAGAGGATCATCCCGCGACGGTGTTCTGCATCACCATGCAATTTAAACCATTACTGGGAGAGGGTTTGTAACTCATGGGACTTGTGGACAAACCAGTGGGCCCTTTTGATTGTACGTTTGAGGGGCCTTCTTCCTCCTCCACCTGTATTTATGACCCCGGGTGAGGATGCCCTAGTTCCTATTATGGACCCCCAGGGACAAGGCCCCCCCTTGGTGCGTGCCTCCTGTGGAGGTACCCTACATATCTGTTGGGTGTTCCCCTATCGCCCCCTGGGGACACGCTGAATGGCGTGGGGGAGGCCAGGAACATAAAAAATGAACTTAATTAAAAATATTATGTTTCCTTTGAACATGGAAAATGATATAGTCTTCTGTATGAATTTTTAAACATCAAATTATTATAGAAAAGAATGAACAAAGTTATACAGAAGACTTTGGTTTTCTTATTTAATATAACTTAACATTAGCTTGTAAAACTAATGTCTAGCCGAATATATCCTAGATGGCAAAAGCATTGAGCAAGTTAAAGAATTTGTCTACCTCAGATCCCTTTTGGATTTGAAGCGAGGATCTGATCAAGAAATTGAAAAGTGTATTTGCCTAGCCTCTGCCAGTTTTTCTCAGCTCAATATATCACTATGGAAGAGTCAAAGTATAAGCCTCACTACGAAAATTAGAGTCTATGAGGTGATTGTCAGAAGTACTGTTCTAAATGGGTGCGAAAAACATGGGTCGCCAAAGCTCAAAATATTAGTAAGCTGGATGTCTTTGATCACGACTGTCCTCATTGTATTGCTCTAGCGTCATGAATGAGTATCCAACAAGGAGATCCATGAGTGCTGTAAGAAGCAGCACCCAGTCTCCGAAATTGTAAAGAGACGGTGGCTCTTTGTGGTGGGCTGTTGTTTACACCGTGAAGACTGATGCATCTCAAAGTCTGCTATTAAAGCACGGCCGCTTGGAGATTGGAAACGTCGACCTTGAGGCCAGAAGAAAGATTGGTGGTCAGTGATGAAAAACGACGTAAAACCGCTTGGAGGCTTCTGCCCACCATGTTCAAGTCATTGCACATAACCATGCCTCATTGAAAACTTATGTTGGAAAATTATGGATGCTGGGCGAGGTGGAGTAGCGTCTAGTTCCCGTCAATAGTGAAGTAAGTAAGTGGCAAGGTTGCATGATAAGATGTCACTATGAGAGTAGTTGTAGTATATATGTTGACCTTCTGCAATTAATTTGTAATAAGTCAATATTTTGGAGCTGTTTTAGCATCTAGTAGTCACTGGAGTATGCAAGTTTCCCACCAAATTCACTGCAGAGAGTGTTCCTAATGTAGGTGAAATAGGGTCATCCCAAAGGAACCCATTACAGTATAAAAAAACGCATGTAGCATGAGCTTCTAGAGCCGTTGGCGTTTTGTACTTTATTGATATATCGTTTAAAATCAATTCTAGTTGTTTGTTCTTATTATGTTGCTGTCTTCTTTCACGAAGAAAAAAAAATTTCAGAGTTTTTGGTGCTATTTGTCAAGGGTCACTCAGATACATTTGTCCAAATGAACAGAGTTCAGAGGAGGGAGAGGCTAAATTTTCTCTCTTTAACCAGGATGACCTCTTGTTGGAATTAGAGCCTTAAAGATGCACTTTTTGAGGCCGTCAAAGCTGTCGAGCTAAAACTATAATTCATGAGAATGTTAAGTAATCTTTTGATAAAACTTTAAGTAATATAAGATCAAAAGATTCTAAATCAGCTTCGAATGCATAAAGATGATTCACAATCACCTAGACTTGGAATTATCATAGCTAAAACAGATAAAACTACCAGCTATTTTTGCTATTCAGGAGCAGTATCAGTTAAGAATTTTGCTGGATTCTCTTCTGCCTTTCGCTAATGCACGGAACTATTCCTGAGAAAAATTCCACCAAAACTAACACAGGCACAAGATTGAAATAGGATCTTCATCCCCAAAGATGATAAAATTTCTTGGAACTAGAGGCTCCTATATAAAAACTCAAAGTATTAAAGGGCAAAATTTTGTCAAAACAACATTTGTATTGATAACACAGTACCCTGTCATGTTAGCCATACAAAAGTTAATTTATGATGTTTTCTAGGGATTATGATGGCACTTTCATCTACTCCAAAGGACTTGACTGGCCACAAGTTAAAATCAGTGTCTGTGCTCATTTTGCCATCAGATGAGCACCAGGTGTCAAATACACTAAGCGTCAAGTTGAGGTTATTACTATTAGCTTAAAATAATATATTTATTTTAAGTTGAACTGATTTTGTTTTGAGTGGAATTTAAATAGGGAAAATGCAACAAAAGCATAGTCTATATTTTCTCTTTTTTAAATAAATTACAGTCATAGCCTAAATCTATGGTTTTAAAATAACTTCAACATCCAAGAATGCACACATGCAATTTATTGTTCAAATTAGTGCTTTTTTAGCTCAGATATCTGTTTTTTTATGGAATGTGACCTGTTTTTCAAACACGATTTATAATTATGGATGGGAGAGATACTTGAAAAACGGATCAAGATCCCCCCTCCCCCCCCCCAAAAAGAGTCCAAAAACTTCTCCAAATTTCTGCGTTCATATGTAATATCTCCTTTTTAAAATAAATATTTTTTATATGATATTAATATTTTTTTATGTGTTAACGTTTATCTTTAGCTCAAGATTAAACATATCAAATATAACAGTCTTACTTTCAGGTAAAATTTAAAAAGGGAAATGTCTGAGCAAGAAAGACAACAAGTTTCTGGTCTTGTACATCTTGGATCTTCTTTTGTTGTTGCGTCTGGCTCAAAAAATGCAAGTACTCTTCAAACAGTCAAAAATGAAAACATCCAATGTGGAAGCAAAACAAAGCAGAGTGTAAACCCTGAGCCAGATTTAGTGCCATTGGAGATTCAAGAGATTCTCAAAAGAATTGAAAAGGATGATGAAGCAAATATTCCAAGTCCTAATGCCTCAGAAGAGTTAATAGAAATTCAGTACAAAGCAGATCAAGAAGTTACTGTAAATCTTCCTCCTAAACGGTACTTTTTCGTTATGTTCTAATTTCTAATTAATAAATTAATCTAATTTCTAATAAGATATTCTAATTTTATAGTCTTTATGGTGCTTTTTCAGATGATTTACAAATAATCATATCTGAGCAAAAGTAGGCTGGGGATTAATTGATTACCCTAGAGGGGTGGTCAGCAAAGTGCGGCTCTGGAGCTGCATGTGACTCTTTGGTCCCTTAAGTGCGGCTCTGGCACACATATTCATGGAAGGCACAATAACATTTTCATTAAAAAAAACTGTGTAAGAAAAAAATTGAATTTATTTTGATAAATTAAATTTTTCTATAAATCGAAAATATATATAATTGTTTGTTTAAGTTAAAAGATTGTAAGAACGAAGCAGATATTCTGAAAAGAATTAAAGAGTTACCATTGTCTTCCAAAACCATTAAAGATAGAACAATTAACATTTGTTCGAATATAAACACACAGCATATCCAAGATCTGAAATTGGTTTCGGCTTTATCAATAGCAGCTGACAAGTCCTGTGACAAATGATACAGCACAAGTTTCACTTTTTGTAAAATTTATGTCTCATTCAGGCCCTAAAGAAGAACTTTTAGGAGTATTGCCACTCAAAGGTCAGATCCGTGAAGAAGATATCACAAATACTGTAATTGAGTGTATGGATAAGTTTGTAGATCTTCCTTTCGATAAAAATGTGTTGAATTCAACAATTGGGGCCACACAACACACAAACACACAGCATATCCAAGATCTGAAATTGGTTTCGGCTTTATCAATAGCAGCTGACAAGTCCTGTGACAAATGATACAGCACAAGTTTCACTTTTTGTAAGATTTATGTCTAATTTAGGCCCCAAAGAAGAACTTTTAGGATTATTGCCACTCAAAGGTCAGATCCGTGAGAAGATATCGTAAGTGCTGTAATTGAGTGTATGGATAAGTTTGTAGATCTTCCTTTCGATAAAAATGTGTTGAATTCAACAATTGGGGCCACACAACACACAAACACACAGCATATCCAAGATCTGAAATTGGTTTCGGCTTTATCAATAGCAGCTGACAAGTCCTGTGACAAATGATACAGCACAAGTTTCACTTTTTGTAAGATTTATGTCTAATTTAGGCCCTAAAGAAGAACTTTTAGGATTATTGCCACTCAAAGGTCAGATCCGTGAGAAGATATCGCAAGTGCTGTAATTGAGTGTATGGATAAGTTTGTAGATCTTCCTTTCGATAAAAATGTGTTGATTTCAACAATTGGGGCCAAAACTATTACCGGCATAAGAAAAAGGGTTTGTTGCTATTTTGTAAAAATTTAATCACGAGATACTTGTTTCCCATTGTATCATTCATCAAGAAGCACTTCGTGCGCAAACATTTCCGGAAGAAATTAGAAAATTTACGGAATTAGTTATGACCCGTATCAACTCCATTTTAGCTAAAGCTCTTGATCATTGCTAATTTAAGGAATTTTTAAATGGAGAGTGAGTATGCTGAACTTCTGCTTCATAGCAAAGTACGTTACTTATCAAGAGGGGACTTTTCACGTCACTTTTTCCAGAAATTAATGCATTTCTCCTTGAGAAGGGCATTCACTATCCAAAAGTATTAGAGGATCAGTGGATTCAAAACTTTTATGTCATTGTAGATGTTGCGTCTCATCTAAATCAGCTTAATCATAAACTACAAGGGAAAGGAAACCTAATTTTTTCGATGTTAGAAGTAGTAATAATATTCGAAAATAGATCATCCATTTTTGCTCAGGATTATGATAGGGAAACATTGTTTCGCTTTCCGAGCCTGCTGAATTATCGCCAAGAAAATAATTCCTTTATTGATAAAAAATATTTTAAAACATTAATTTCAAATATGAGGGAAGCATTTGTTAGAAGTTTTCAGGAATTTAAAAACAACAGAGCAACTTCTAGCATTTGTCAAAAACCCTCTTAATGCTACCATAACTGGGCTGAAATTTTCTTCTTTTGAAATTAACATTGCTAGCTTTGAAATACATTTGTTAGATTAAAAAAAAAAAACAAGAAGACATGGCACTCTAAATTCGAACGTCTTTATGTTGAATTAGAAATATTGGAGAAGAAAAAATGCGATCTTAGTTCACAACACAAGTGGTCTGCTTTGAATGACCTAGAGACCAAAGACATGAGCAGTTTCAACGCTTGGAACAGTATTTCTGACTCTTACGATCAGCTGAAATAGCTTGCGTTTGCTGTTTTATCCCTTTTCGGCTCTGCATGTATATGCAAATAATTATTTTTCAGTCATGAAAATTATCAAGACTAAACTGAAAAGTCGTCTTATTAATGAGGACTTGGAATCATGCCCCAGATTTAAAACAATCACATACAAACCTGACTGACTCAACCTTTACAAGGAGATGCAAGCATATTGTTTGCATTAATGAATTTTTAATAAGCATAAAATTTACCTTTATTTAATGTAATACTTATTTAGTGCAAAAAAGTTTACTAAATAAGCAGATTTGGCTCCCAATTCTTTAAAAATTATTGTAATGTTCACATTTGGCTCTTTGGCTAATAAGTTTACCGACCACTACCCTAGAGAATTTAAAACAGATGCATAAAAATGCAGGTTTTTTTTCGTCTTTTGACTAAAGCAGGTCGTACTCGGTTGGGGTTGGAGAGTGTCGTAAGGAAAGCTTTAAGGGAAGTGGTAACTTCCTGGAGGTTGTAAAAAGGGAGGCTTTGAATAGATTGGGATGGAATACCAGCATGTGTAGCTTTGTGGGCCTCAGGCTGCTTGGTGCTACGGTGAGTGGTTACTAGTAGTAGTAGTACCAAGAAAATAGGATATTCACCTATTTTTATTATTCCTGTTAATATGCCGTGTTTTGCTGGGAAGCAATTACCTAAATACAAGTGGCGGGAATTATTTTATCCCCCTGGAAAATTGAAAACGATACCATGAAAATGCTTTACGTACCTATTAATGCTATACGTACTTATTTGGATCATTCTTTTAATATTCAGTGTTATGCTAAGAAGCAATTAAATCTCTCCCTGGAAAATTTACTAGGCGCTTTACTAAATACAGTTCAACAGGAAGGGCAATTCATATTTCTAGAGATCCTTAGACATTTTGTTCAGTAGTTCTGCTGGCGGTTTCTTTGAAAGAGGTAATTCTGACAACAGAGGTGCTTCAAGAAGTAGCCTATGCTCCTCCCTCAATGTGTCGCTCCAGTAGATACAAATGTTAGTTAAACTACAGCATGAACTGATTTTGCCAAGTCTTGTCAAGTTCTTGCCAATTTTGATTTTGCGAAAACCTTGCTTTTTAAACAGTTTGTGGTAACGAACTGTGAGTAAGGAGTAACCCGGCTCAATGGTAACCGAAAGTCTAAAAAATGGAATTTTGATACCAATAGATACATCAAAAGAATCAGATTTTAATTGTGATTTCAAATATATATGTTTCATCAAGTTTAATCTTACCCATTAAAAGTTACGCGCCTGAGAAAAGTTGGTTTATTTTTGAAAAAAGGGGAAAATACCCCCTAAAAGTTATAGAACCTTAATGAAAATCATACCATCATATTCAGCGTATCAGAGAACCCTACTGTAGAGGTTTCAAGCTCTTATCTACAAAAATGTGGAATTTTCCATTTTTTGCCAGAAGAAAGATCATGGATGCGTGTTTATTTGTTGTTTTTTTTTCTTTTTCCCAGGGGTAAGCGTATTGACCCAGTGGTCCTAGAATATCGTGAGACGGCTCATTGGAACGGAAATTAAAAGTTCTAGTTCCCTTTTTAAGTGACCAAAAAATTGGAGGGCAACTTGGCCCCCTCCCACGCTCATTTTTTTCCCCAAGTCACCCGATCGAAATTTTGAGATAGCCATTTTGTTCAGCATAGTCGAAAATCTAATTAATATGTCTTTGAGGATGACTTAATCCCCCACTGTTCCCGGGGGAAGGGCTGCGAGTTATAAACTTTTCCCATTGTTTACATATAGTGTTGGTTATTGGCAAGTATACAGGCGTTTTCAGGAGGATTTTTTTTTAGTGGGGGGTCGGGGTTAGAGTAGGGGTTATGAGGGATAATCTTTCCACGGAGCAGGCTTTCATGGGGGGAGAGGCTATTTTGTGAAGGGGATGCCGGCTGTCCAAGCATTATTTAAAAAAACGATCAGAAATTAAATAAAAAAACAAGTTTTTTCAACTGAAAACAAGAAGCAACATTAAAACTTAAAACGAACATAAATTTATTACGTATATGAGGGGGTTTGCCCTCTAGTCAGTACCTCGCTCTTTACGCTACAGTTTTTTTTTTTTAGTACTTTCAAAAGAGCCATCTATTCTAATTAACCGGTCTTTGTGATTCAGGGGTTTGTGATTCGGACAAAATTCGAACTTTAGCGTAAAGAGCGATGTATTGACTAGGGAGCGAACTCCCTAATATACGTAATAAAAATATACGAATATAGAAATTCGTTACGTAAGTTAATTCGTAAGTTACGTCAGAACAAAATTTCGAGAAAGCCAATGAGCCAAAAAACGGAAAATTAATATGCGAATTTCGTTTTAATTATTCATGTACGGTGAGCCAAAATCAAAGCTGCATTAATTCAAAAACGTTCAGAAATTAAATAAAAAAACACAAGTTTTTTTAACTGAAAGTAAGGATCGACATTAAAACTTAAAACGAACAGAAATTATTCCGTATATGAAAGGGGCTGTCCCCTCCTCAACACCTCGCTCTTTACGATTTTTATTGTTTTAAAAAATAAAGTTGTGAGACAGAGTCAAACTAGCGTAAAGAGCGAGGTGTTGAGGAGGGGAAAGCCCCTTTCATATACGGAATAATAATAATAATAATTTTAATTACCCACCATCTACAAAAAGATTATAGTGGAGCACAACAAAAAAGAAAAAAGATACGAAACTCAAACAAATGCAGGTGAAAAACGTTTTAAGTTTTAATGTCGCTCCTTACTTTCAGTTAAAACAAACTTGTTTTTTTTAGTTAATTGCTGGTAAAAATGGCCTCTTAGTCAGTAAAATCAATTACTAACCTCCTCATCTTGTTAGACTCATTGACTGCTGACAGTTCTGCATGATATTTTGAGCTTTTGCTTGTCTCTGAAAGAC
This sequence comes from Artemia sp. Qi Xiang Cuo, assembly GCF_049724085.1. Lineage (NCBI taxonomy): Eukaryota > Metazoa > Arthropoda > Branchiopoda > Anostraca > Artemiidae > Artemia > Artemia sp. Qi Xiang Cuo. The sequence continues at coordinate 48,163,905 of NC_142798.1, read as the reverse complement.
TTTTGTTGGGTCTGTTCTGACAGGAGTTGAATGAGAATTAATCCACCTTAAATCCTGGAGGGGATTATCACTGTGGTCTTGGATTCACCCGAAGTAGCTAGATATATCGTAGGGAGCACAGCAAAAAGAGGAAATGTCCCTTTGAAACTAGCTCTAATGCATGTAGTATAAAGTTAGAATAGGGACTGATCATGATTATTATTTTTTAAGTTTAATTTTATATTTTTTTTAAAGATGTTAAGACATTTTAAAACAAGAATCAGAAAGATGAAGAAGGTTTTAGTCAGCCTTATAAATGGCCAGAACAATAAATAATATAAAAAAAAAGAAAAAAGATAGGAATAAGCAAAATTAGAAAGTTCCAACAGGCTAAACTATCTCCTATTAGAGAAGGGCTTTTATTTACACTAATTAATATTTTATCTACGTATTAATTTCATCTTTCTGTGGATAGAAAATGTGCCGTACTAAAATGATTGACGGCCACAGTGCCCACTTATGGCCATGTAAGCTGCCACAAGGTGATTAATATCTATAATTATTAGTTCTGTGATGTTTGGCTAGTGGGAGCAATATTTGTATTTTTTCTTTACAGTAGAAAAAAAAAACTGTTCAAAGTATATTTTGTTTTCAGTGACGTGCCATGCTTTTTGGAGGGTTTCAGGATAACAGATAATTCCATGCTCGGTGGGGAATTTTAAGCTCCAGTTTTCTAAAGGAGTATCCTGGAAATACAGAAATTCAATCTGAAGATTCCGAACAGATAATTCCATGCTCGGCGTTGGGAAATTTGAGATCCACTTTTTAAAAATAATATACTGGATATTTAGAAGAGATGCAGAAACTCGATCTGACGATTTCAAACAGATAATTCCTTGCTTGGTGTTGGGAATGTTGAGATCCACTTTTCTAAAAAAAAATATCCTGGATATCTAGAAGAGCTACAGAAATTAGATCTGAGGATTTGGAACTGATTATTACATGCTAAGTGTTGGGAAATTTGAGATCCACTTTTCTAAAAAATCATTCTGGAAATCCAGAAGAGATGCAGAAATTCGATTTGACGATTAATTCCATACTCGGTGGGGAATATTAAGCTCTAGTTTTCTAAAAGAGTATCCTGGAAATACAGAAATTCAATCTGAAGATTCCGAACAGATAATTTCATGCTCGGTGTTGGGAAATTTGAGATCCACTTTTTAAAAATAATATACTGGATATTTAGAACAGATGCAGAAACTCGATCTGACGATTTCAAACAGATAATTCCTTGCTTGGTGTTGGGAATTTTGAGATTCACTTTTCTAAAAAAAAAATATCCTGGATATCTAGAAGAGCTACAGAAATTAGATCTGAAGATTTGGAACTGATTATTACATGCTAAGTGTTGGGAAATTTGAGATCCACTTTTCTAAAAAATCATTCTGGAAATCCAGAAGAGATGCAGAAATTCGATTTGACGATTAATTCCATACTCGGTGGGGAATATTAAGCTCTAGTTTTCTAAAAGAGTAACCTGGAAATACAGAAATTCAATCTGAAGATTCCGAACAGATAATTTCATGCTCGGTGTTGGGAAATTTGAGATCCACTTTTTAAAAATAATATACTGGATATTTAGAAGAGATGCGGAAATTAGATCTGAAGATTTGGAACTGATTATTCCTTGCTTGGTGTTGGGAATTTTGAGATCCACTTTTCTAAAAAATTATCCGGGAAATCTAGCAGAGCTACAGAAATTATATCTGAAGATTTCGAACAGATAATGTTTGACAAATTTTATTTTTGGATCTAGCACGGTCTTGTTTTATTTTTCTTTTATTCTACCTTAATAGACTGGAAAAGAAAGGTTTTCTTCTAGAAAATTTCTGAAATTTACCGAACTTCAGAAAATATGTCTGCTCTTTCTGCTCTGTCTGCTCTATCCTCATACCAGAAGAAGCCTTGAATTTTCACCTCTTATCATTGCTGAACTACAGAATGTGATCACAAAAAGTTAATCAAGCAGTTGTGTTGCCCCGCACCACAATTATCTACTCCCCTCCATCCTCTGAAAGA